>NC_052157.1:23873905-24173905 GCF_902713615.1 Scyliorhinus canicula
CAGTGCAATACATCACTTGCTTCCCAAACAGAAATTTGAGGTTTGGATCATAGCATGGCTTGTAACTCAAACACCTGCTTGTTTCAGCTAGTTTACTAGGTCAGAGTCAGGCTGTTAAATGGAGGCATTTTGTAGTTCAGATTATTTCCTGTTAAGTGGCAGCCATTAAAAAGAACAAAAAAATGCAACCGGCTGCTGGGAAATTAGTAAAAAGACTAACCACTATTAAATAGCACAGTTGATGGAAGTAAAATGTCCCGAGGCATTTATGAATGCATATTAAGTTTAACACAACTACTTAAGGAGATATTAGGACAGATGAGGAAAAGTTTGGTCAAAGATGACCAAGAAGCTTCTCAAAGAGGTGAGGTTTAACAAGTGAACTCTGGATCTTAGGACATAGGCTGCTGAAGGCACAACTGTCAATGGTGGGAGATTAGGAATCTTGGAACAGGAATAGGCCAGTTAGCAGCTCAAGACTCCTCCGCCATTTACCAACACCATTGCTGGCCTGCATTTACTCCTTACACCTGAAAAACCCTTCATGCGTTTGATTAGAAAAAAATCTATAAATCTCCAATTTAAAATTAGTTGATCAAGTATCAACTGCAGTATGCATAAGAGTGCCAAACGCCTAACTCTTTGTGTGTAAAAATCTCCCCAATTTAACTCCAGAAAGTTCTGACACTATTTTTTAGACACTGCCCTGGTCATAGATTCAAATCAGCAGAAGTAGTTTTGCTCTATATATTCACCAGAATGTCTTCGAAAGTTTGATCAAATCACACCTCAACTTTCAAAATTTCAGGGACTGCAAACATAGTTTCAAAATCACTCCTAATTTAACACAGAGTTATTCGAGGAGTTATTCTGATATCATTCCCTCCAAAGCCCCAATATATCCTTACGGTCCGGTGTCTAGTACTGCTTGTGGCCCCAAGTGTGGTCCAACCAGGGCTTTGTACAGTTGAGGCACAAAAATAGAGGACCACAGAGATCTGAGGGTTGTAAAGCTGGAGGAGGTTACAGAAATAGGGAAAGCTGAGATTATGGAAAGATTTGAAAACGGGGATGTTAGAATAGAGGTGCTGTGGACTGAGAGCCAATATAGGTCAGTGAGCACACGGGTGATTAGTGAGCAGCACCATGAGATTGCGGATAGGTTTGCTCCTTGCAAAAATCCTAAAAATTCTCATTGCAACCCAGTACTCCACTGGCATTAAAGTGCTTTGTTTTGATTTCATTGAACTATATCTCATTCATATTTCACTGACTTGAAAGTTCTTCAGCTGTTCTGACCTACTTTTAGTTTCCAATTCATTTCTCCATCTAGAAATGTTACAAACCAAAGTGTACATTAAAATGTTGAAGAAGTGCCTCGAAAGGTCTTTCAATTGCGTTGGGTATATAAACAAAAACTTTGCAATGCAAAATTATTTATGTTGAACTAACAAATTTAATTCAACATAGTTAGACGTTAAACTGGGCATGCTAATGCAGAGGGAAGAAATATGTAGTCTTGTATTCCTTTATGTTAGATATACACCTACACATCAAGAAAATCATATAAAAACATTTATTTGTAGATGAGAACTGGAAAACACTAAATTCAGCACAAAAGCTAACTATTCAATATTTCATATGGTTAGCAATGAGTGCATTGCAAAAGTACTCCACTGGCATTAAAGTGCTTTGGAATGACCGGAAATATAAGAAATTAGCTGGATTGAAAAAAGGAAAAATCAGGAAGTTCATGAAAGACCACAGCTGTCATAATAAAGATACTACACAGAGGTTCCACAACACAGAAGAATCAAAAGAGGTAGTTTTGTTTTTAAAAAGCAGGAGAAAGCAGACGAAATGGCAAAGTGATATACTGTGGCTGCACCAGTAAATTGCAGCTATAGAACATCCATTCATTTTTTAAAAAAAAATTTTATTCTCCTTTTTCACATTTTCTCCCAATTTCCACCCAACAATAAACAATAATCAGTAACTAATGCAATGTCAATCCCCATCGACAATCCACAACGATCCCATCCTCCCACCAAACCCCAAACATTATCCCGCATGTTCAGAAAAACAAATGACAAAAAGGAACAAATCTGCAAAAATTAGTGGTCGTTCAGAAGATTGGTCAGGTTTAAAAGCCAGCAAAACAAAAAAAAGAGGGCGATCGTATAGTACAAGAGAAAGCAGGCTAGCAATATAAAACAGATAGCACAAGTATTTAAATAGGAAAAGGGTAATGGGCCTGTATCCATTGGCCTTCAGAGGAATGAGGGGTGATCTTATTGAAACACAAGATCCTGAGGGGACCTGACAGGGTGGATGCAGAAAAGATGTTTCCCCTTGAGGAAGAGATTAGAACTAAGCGACACAGGAAAATAAAGAGTCTTCCATTTAAGACAGAGGTGAGAAGTCTTTTCTCAAGAGGTTTTGAGTGTCTTTGGAACTGTCTCTTCCCAGGAGAGGTGGAGGCACGGTCACTGAATACTTTTAAGGCAGAGGTGGATAGATTCTAGACTTACACAGGGAATCAAAGGCTACCAGGGGCAGGGAATGTGGAGTTGAGGCCGCAATCAGCTTCGCTATGAGTTTATTGAATGTACTGCAGGCTAGAGGGGCTGAAATGCATCGGTGCTATGGAGGATAAGGTTGAATCCATTTGGGTGGAAATCAGAATAGTAAGGCGAAAAAGTCACTGATAGGAGTAGTCTATCGGCCACCAAATAGTAACGAGATGGTGGGGCAGGCAATAAACAAAGAAATAACTGATGCATGTAGAAATGTACAGCATTTATCATGGGGGATTTGAATCTACATGTCGATTGGTTAACCAGGTCGGTCAAGGCAACCTTGAGGAGGAGTTTATAGAATGTATCCGCGATAGTTTCCTAGAACAGTATGTAATGGAACCTACGAGGGAACAAGCGGTCCTAGATCTTGTCCTGTGTAATGAGACAGGATTGATTCATGATCTCATAGTTAGGGATCCTCTCGGAAGGAGCGATCACAATATGGTGGAATTTAAAATACAGATGGAGGGTGAGAAAGTAAAATCAAATACTAGTGTTTTGTGTTTAAACAAAGGAGATTACAAGGGGATGAGAGAAGAACTAGCTAAGGTAGACTGGGAGCTAAGACTTTATGGTGGAACAGTTGAGGAACAGTGGAGAACCTTCCAAGCGATTTTTCACAGTGCTCAGCAAGTTTATACCAACAAAAAGGGAAAGAGGGAAAATCGACCGTGGATATCTAAGGAAATAAGGGAGAGTATCAAATTGAAGGAAAAAGCATATAAAGTGGCAAAGATTGCTGGGAGATTAGAGGACTGGAAATCTTTAGGGGGCAACAGAAAGCTACTAAAAAAGCTATAATGAAGAGTAAGATAGAGTATGAGAGTAAACTTACTCAGAATATAAAAACAGACAGTAAAAAGTTTTTACAAATATATAAGACAAAAAGAGTGGCTAAGGTAATATTGGTCCTTTAGAGGATGAGAAGGGAGTTTTAATAATGGGAAATGAGGACTGAACAGGTTTTTTGGGTCGGTCTTCACAGTGGAAGACACAAATAACATGCCAGCGACGGATAGAAATGAGGCTATGACAGGTGAGGACCTTGAAGGATTGTTATCACCTAAGGAGGGAGTGATGGGCAGCTAATGGGGCTAAAGGTAGACAATTCTCCTGGCCCTGATGGAATGCATCCAGAGTGCTAAAAGAGATGGCTACGGAAATTGCAGATGCACTAGTGATAATTTACCGAAATTCACTAGACTCTGGGTGGTCCCGGTGGATTGGAAAATTAGCAAACGTGACGCCACTGTTTAAAAAAGGAGGGTAGGCAGAAAGCAGGAATTATAGGCCAGTGGAGCTTAACTTCGGTAGTAGGGAAGATGCTGGAATCTATCATCAAGGAAGAAATTGCAAGGCATCTGATAGAAATTGTCCCATTGGGCAGACGCAGCATGGGTTCGTAAAGGGCAGGTCCATGCCTAACTAATTTAGTGGAATTTTTTGAGGACATTACCAGTGCAGTAGATAACGGGGAGCCGATGGATGTGGTATATCTGGATTTCCAGAAAGACTTTGACAAGGTGCCACACAAAAGGTTGCTGCATAAGATAAAGATGCATGGCATTAAGGGTAAAGTAGTGGCATGGATCGAGGATTGGTTAATTAATAGAAAGCAAAGAGTTGGGATAATGGGTGTTTCTCTGGTTGGCAATCAGTAGCTAGTGGTGTCCCTCAGGGATCCGTGTTGGGCCCACAATTGTTCACAATTTACATAGATGATTTGGAGTTGGGGACCAAGGGCATGTGCCAAGTTTGCAGATGACACTAAGATGAGTGGTAAAGCGAAAAGTGCAGAGGATACTGGAAGTCTGCAGAGGGATTTGGATAGGTTAAGTGAATGGGCTAGGGTCTGGCAGATGGAATACAATGTTGACAAATGTGAGGTTATCCATTTGGTAGGAATACAGCAAACGGGATTAATTATTAACGATAAAATATTAAAGCATGCCGCTGTTCAGAGAGACTTGGGTGTGCTAGTGCATGAGTCACAGAAGGTTGGTTTACAAGTGCAACAGGTGATTAAGAAGGCAAATGGAATTTTGTCCTTCATTGCTAGAGGGATGGAGTTAGACTAGGGAGGTTATGTTGCAATTGTAGAAGGTGTTAGTGCGGCCACACCTGGAGTATTGTGTTCAGTTTTTGGTCTCCTTACTTGAGAAAGGACGTACTGGCGCTGGAGGGTGTGCAGAGGGAGATTCACTAGGTTAATCCCAGATCTGAAGGGGTTGGATTATGAGGAGAGGTTGAGTAGACTGGGACTGTACTCGTTGGAATTTAGAAAGGATGAGGGGGGAACTTATAGAAACATTTAAATTATGAAGGGAATAGATAGGATAGATGCGGGCAGGTTGTTTCCACTGGCGGGTGACAGCAGAACTAGGGACATAGCCTCAAAGTAAGGGGAAGTAGATTAGGACTGAGTTTAGGAGGAACTTCTTCACCAAAGGTTGTGAATCTATGGAATTCCTTGCCCAGTGAAGCAGTTGAGGCTCCTTCATTACATGTTTTTAAGGTAAAGATAGATAGTTTTTTTGAAGATAAAGGATTAAGGGTTATGGTGTTCGGGCCGGAAAGTGGAGCTGTGTCCACAAAAGATCAGCCATGATCTAATTGAACTGGCGGAGCAGGCTCGAGGGGCCAGATGGGCCTACTCCTGCTCCTAGTTCTTATGTTCTTATGAGTGGCCTGCTCTCACTCATAATTCGTATGTTTATATGTCTGGGGAATTGGATAATGGAAAAGGAGGAAATAGTGAAGGGGTTGAACAGATATTTTGTCTGGGGCATCCTAGGGCTTAAAATTACCAAAATTCCTTAGAATCTGGAAGGATCTGAATAGTTTGGAAAATAGCAAATGTTATACACCTTTATTCAAGAAAAGCAGGGTGAAAGAAAGCAGGAAACTATCACAGGGAAACTGCCACAATCCATAACTGAATTTATAACAGGATACTTAGAAATCATAATGGCATCAGGCAGAGTCAACAAGGTTTTGTGAAAAGGAAATGGTGTTCCAACTAACATACAATTTTTTTGAAGTAACAAGCAAAGTGTATAAAAAGGAACTTGTCGATGTGGTGTACTGGATTTACAAAAGGTATCTGATAAACTGACACGTTAAAGGTTACTACACAAAATAAAGTGCACATAGTGTAGGGGGTAATATATTAGCATGGATAAAGGATTGGTTAGTTAACAGGAAGTAGAGAGTAGGGATAATTGGTCCTTTCCAGGTCGGCAGGCTGTAATTAGGAGTGCCATATCCACTCTATCTACGCCCCATATATTTGTTACGCCCCTCATAATTTGTAGACCTCTATCAGGTTGCCCCTCACAACCTCCGTCGTTCCAGTGAGAACAAACCAAGTTCATTCAACCTCTCCTCATAGCTAATGCCCTCCATACCAGGCAACATCCTGGTAAATCTCTCCTGCACCCTCTCTAAAGCCTCCATATCCTTCTGCTAGTGCAGCGCCCAGAATTGAACAATATACTCCAAGTGTGGCCTAACTAAGGTTCTGTGCCATACAACCTGAAGGCTTCTCAATTCACCGGGCGGACCGAACCGCGTCATCAGGCAAAACAAATGGTGGAGGGGCTGCCTCCTCATCAACTCCTCCTGGTGCTTGGATGTGGTGACCTTCTGCTCCCCGGACCTGGAATACCTGACCGTGAAGTGTCGCCCAGACTCAAAAACAGCTTCTTCCCCGCTGTTACCAGACAATGACCCTCTTATGGACTGGCCTCATTCACACTACACCCTGTGTGCTTCATCCGATGCCGGTGCTAATATACATTGTATACCTTGTGTTGCCCTATTATGTATTTTCTTTTATTCCCTTTTCCCATGTACTTAATGATCTGTTGAGCTGCTCGCAGAAAAATACTTTTCACTGTACCTTGGTACACGGGACAATAAACAAATCCATCCATCCATACAGCTGCAACATGACTTACCAATTTTTATACTCAATGCCCCGACCAATGGAGGCAAGCACGACATATGGCTTCTTGACTACCTTCTCCACCTGTGTTGCCCCTTTCAGTGACCTGTGGACCTGTACACCGAGATCTCTCTGACTGTCAATACTCTTGAAGGTTCTACCATTCACTGTATATTCCCTACCTGTATTAGACCTTCCAATATGCATTACCTCACATTTGTCCGGATTAAACTCCATCTGCCATCTCTCCGCCCAAGTCTCCAAACGATCCAAATCTTGCTGTATCCTCTGACAGTCCTCATCGCAATCCTCAAACTTACTAATCAGACCAGTTACATTTTCCTTCAAATCATTTATATCTACTACGGTCAGCAAAGGTCCCACCACTGATCCCTGCGGAACACCACTAGTCATAGCCCTCCAATCTCAAATGCACCCTTCCATTGTTACTCTCTGCCTTCTTATGATCTAGCCAGTTCTGTATCCACCTTGCCAGCTCACTTCTGATCCCGTGTGACTTCACCTTTTGTACCAGTCTGCCATGAGGGACCTTGTCAAAGGCCTTACTGAAGTCCATGTAGACAACATCCACTGGCCTACCTGCATCAACCATCTTTGTGACCTCCTCAAAAAACTCTATCAAGTTAGAGACACGACCTCCCCTTCACAAAACTCTACTGCCTCTCGCTAATACGGCCACTTGCTTACAAATGGGAATAGATCCTGTCTTGAAGAATTCTCTCCAGTAATTTCCCTACCACTGACTTAAGGCTCACCAGCCTGTAATTCCCTGGATTATCTTTGCTACCCTTCTTAAATAAAGGAACAACATTGGCTATTCTCCAATCCTCCGGGACATCACCCGAAGACGGTGAGGATCCAAAGATTTCTGCCAAGGCCTCAACAACTTCCTCTCTAGCCTCCTTCAGTATTCTGGGGTAGATCCCATCAGGCCCTGGGAACTTATCCACCGTAATATTTTTCAAGATGCCCAATACCTTGTCTTTTTGGATCTTAATGTGACCCAGGCTATCTACACACCTTTCTCCAGAATCAACATCCATCTCTTTGGTGAATAATTGTGTTAGAAGCAGCAGAAAGGTTCACTCAACATTCCTGGGATGCAGGGCTCATGTTATGAGGAAAGGGTGAACAGGTTGGGCCTACACCCAACGCAATTTAGGAGAGAGAGTACTGAAACAGGCAAGATCCTGGAGGGGAGTTGATAGGGTGTATATCAGGAGGCTGTTTCCTCTTGCAGAACTCATTGGTACAGGGGGGTGTGGGCATTCAGTTACATGAATCACAAAAGTTCATATGCAGGTGTAGCAAGTGATTAGGAAGGTAAATGAATGGGGATACAGTTTAAGATTAAGCAATCCCCCTTCTCAGTTGGAGATCAGGAGAAATGTTTCTCCCAAAGGGTTTTCAGTTTGTGGAATTCTCTTCTGCAGAAAGCAGTAGAGGATGGGCCATTTAATTTATTCAAGGCTGAGTTAGATAGATTTTTGATAGACAAGGGAGTTGGTTGGGGGTGCAGTCCGGAAAGTGGAGTTGAGACCACAACCTGATTAGCTATGATCTTATCAAATTGCTGAGCAGGCTCAAAGAGCCAACTGGCCAACTCCTGTTCCTTCATCCTACATTCCTAAAAGCTAGCCGGTGTTAATCATTGCACAAGATGCTGCAAATTTTCATTAAAGTAATGAAGTTGGAAAGTGCAAGTACTGAGTAGGTGCACGGGGAAATCAATTGGCGGGAGAGCTATTTGTTCTAATTTAAATTAATGATTAGAATTAATTAAATAACTTGCATTTATATTGCACCTATTATGGAACCGATCCCCAATCAAGTGGAAACTAAACCAATGTTTTCACAGGTGCCGCTCAACACAACATGCATAATATAATTTAAAGTGGCACACATATTGAATGTGTACACAGCAGATGAAAGGTTGAAGGACAGACACACGCACACCAACATACCCCTATGCCTATTTTCCACAATCATCAGGTTAATGAAGGTCTGAGATTATCGAACAAGATAATCATTTTTCTGTAAATTGGTATTTCCCTTTCAGCCCAAACATTCCATAATTTTCCCACTGGTCAAAAGGACATTACCTATTCAGTCATTTTTCTTCTTCAGACATGAAACATCCGTGTAATCTTAAGACCGCCATCCCTGCTGAAACATAGGTTGGGGGGGGTTTCTTTATTTGACAAAAATATAAAGTTGTTTTAGAAACCGTTCAGACGAGGTTCACTTGACTCATTCCTAAACCGAAGAACTTATTTTATGAAGGAAAGTTGAACAGATTAGGCCTGCACACATGAGAGTGTAGAAGAATGGCAGGTGATCTTAAAACACAAGATCTTGAGGGGACTAGATAGGGTGGTTACTGGAAGGATGTTTCCTCTTGTGACACATATAATATGCAGAAATCAGAATTTACAGTACAGGAGGAGGCCATTCAGTCCATCAAGTCTGCACCAGCCCTTGGAAAGAGCACCCTACTTAAGCCCACGCCTACAGCCTATCCCCGCAACCCAGTAACCCCACCTAGCCGTTTTAGAACATAAGAACTAGGAGCAGGAGTAGGCCATTTGGCCCTTCAGACCTGCTCAGTCATTCAATGAGATCATGGCTGATCTTTTGTGGACTCAGATCCACTTTCTCACCCGAACACCATAACCCTTTAGTCCTTTCTTCATCAAAAAACTATCTATCTTTATCTTGAAAACATTTAATGAAGGAGCCTCAACTGCTTTGCTGGGCAAGGAATTCCATGGATTCACAGACCTTTGGGTGAAGAAGTTCCTCCTAAACTCAGTCCTAAATCTACTTCCCCTTATTTTGAGGCTATGCCCCTAGTTTTGTTTTCATCCGCCAGTGGAAACCACCTCCCCGCATCTATCCTATCCATTCCCTTCATAATTTTAAATGTTTCTATAAGATTCCCCCCCCGCATCCTTCTAAATTCCAACGAGTACAGTCCCAGTCTACTCAACCTCTCTTCGTAATCCAACCCCCTCAACTCTGGGATTAACCTAGTGAATCACCTCTGCACCCTCCAGCACCAGTACATCTTTTCTCAGGTAAGGAGACCAAAACTGAACACACGTGGCCTCATTAACATCTTATACAGTTGTAGCATAATCTCCATAGTCTTAAACTCCATTTCTCTAGCAATGAAGGACAAAACTCCATTCACCTTCTGCACTTGTAAACCAACTTTTTGCGACTCATGCACTGGCACATCCAGGTCCCTCTGCACAACAGCATGTTTTAATATTTTATCATTTAAATAATAATCCCTTTTGCTGTTATTCCTACCAAAATGGATAACCTCACATCTGTCAATATTACACTCCATCTGTCAGATCCTAGCCCGTTCACTTAACCTATCCAAATCCCTCTGCAGACTTTCAGTATCCTCTGCACTTTTTGCATTACCACTCATCTTAGTGTTGTCTGCAAACTTGGACATACTGCACTTGGTCCCCAACTCCAAATCATCTATGCAAATTATGAACAATTGTGGGGCCCAACACTGATCCCTGAGGGACACCACTAGCTAATGATCGTCAACCAGAGAAACATCCATTAATCACCACTCTTTGCTTTCTATTAATTAACCAATCCTCTAGTTATGTTACTACTTTATCCTTAATGCCATGCATCATTATCTTATGCAGCAACCTTTTGTATGGCACCTTCTCAAAAGCTTTCTGGAAATCCAGATATACCACATCCATAGGCTCCCCGTTGTTTACCGCACTGGTAATGTCCTCAAAAAATTCCACTAGTTAGGCATGACCTGCCCTTTATGAACCCATGCTGCATCTGTCCAATGGGACCATTTCCATCCAGATGCCTCGTTATTTCTTCCTTAATGATAGATTTCAGCATCTTCCCTACTATTTCAGCATCTTCACTACTACTGAAATTAAGCTAACTGGCATATAACTACCTGCTGTCTGCCGACCTCCTTTTTAAAATAGTGGTGTCACATTTGCTAATTACCAATCCGCGAGGACCACCCCAGAGTCTAGTGAATTTTAGTAAATTAGCATGAGTGCATTTGCAATTTGCCTAGCCATCTCTTTTAGGACCCTGGGATGCATTCCATCAGGGCCAGGAGACTTGTCCACCTTTAGCCCCATTAGCTTGGCCATCACTACCTCCTTAGTGATGACAATCATCTCAAGGTCCTCACCTGTCATAGCCATATTTCCATCAGTCACAGGCATGTTATTTGTATCTTTCACTGTTAAGACTGACCCAAAAAACCTGTTCAGTTCCTCAGCCATTTCCTCATCTCCCATTAGTAAATCTCCCTTCTCATCCTCTGAAGGACCAATATTTACCTAAGCCACTCTTATTCGTTTTATATATTTGTCGAAACTTTTACTATCTGTATTTATATTCTGAACAAGTTTACTCTCATAATCTTTATAACTTTTTAAGTAGCTTTCTGTTGCCCCCTAAAGATTTCCCAGTCTTCTAGTCTCCCACTAATCTTTGCCACTTTGTATGCTTTTTCCTTCAGTTTGATACTCTCCCTTATTTCCTTACATATCCATGGTCAATTTTCCCTCTTTCTACCATCTTTCCTTTTTTTTTTGGTATAAACTTTTGCTGAGCACTGTGAAAAATCCACTGTTCCTCAACTGTTTCACCATAAAGTCTTTGCTCCAGTCTACCTTAGCCAACTCTTCTCTCATCCCATTGTAATCTCCTTTGTTTAAGCACAAAACACTAGTATTTGATTTTACCTTCTCGCCATTCATCTGTATTTTAAATTCCACCATATTGTGATCACTCCTTCCGAGAGGATCCCGAACTATGAGATAATTGATCAATCTTGTCTTATTACACAAGACCAGATCTAGGATCGCTTGTTCCCTCGTGGGTTCCATTACATACTGTTCTAAAAACTATCGTGGATACATTCTATAAACCCCTCCAGGGCTGCCTTGACCGACCTGGTTAAACCAATCGACATGTAGATTAAAATCCCCCATGATAACTACTGTATCATTTCTACATGCATCAGTTATTTCTTTGTTTATTGCCCACCCCACCATAATGTTACTATTTGGTGGCCTATAGACTACTCCTATCAGTGACTTTTTCACCTTACTATTCCTGATTTCCACCCAAATGGATTCAGCCTTATCCTCCATAGCACTGATGTCATCCCTCACTACTGCACGGATGTCATCATTTTGGACACTAGGGGCAATTTATCATGGTCAATCCACCTAACCTGCACATCTCTGGACTGTGGGAGGAAGCCAGAGCATCCGGAGGAAACCCATGCATACACAGGGAGAACGTACCGACTCCGGACAGACAGTTACCCAAGCCGGGAATCGAACCTGGGACCCTGGAGCTGTGAAGCACCTTTGCTAACCACTGTGCTACCGTGATGTGGAGAAATCTTTCCTCTCAGAGCCATTAGTGTGTGGAACTCTCTTCCCCATAAGGTAGTGAAGGTTGGGCTTTTAACTTTGTTCAAGGCTGAGTTAGATAGATTTTGATTAGACAAGGGGGGTCAAGGTTTATGGAGTGCAGACAGGAAAGGGGAACTGAGGCCATGATCTTGTTGAATGGTGGAGAAGGCTCAAATGGGCCAATTGGCCTAATCTTTCTCCAAGGTCCTATGTTCTCATGTAAAGAGGTAGTTTTCTTTATCTAAAATCTGCCATTTGAAGCATTGATTATTTCATGAAAATGCATGCATTTCAGAGTCTTCCCACACAAGTAAATAAAAAAAGTAAGTAACTTTTTCAAGTAAAGTCTTTACCCGTAGCTATGTGCAAAGTCACTGCATCAAGGTTTGGAGTGTTATGAACTATAAATGAGCTTTTAAAAAAACATTCATGCAAAGAATGGAACATTTATTTAATTACTTTTGATGTTTTTACTCTGGAACAATGAACAAAACCAAGAACACTCCCATCTCATGCTGGGATAAATAAATTCATTTCGTTGAATAGACAGCATATTGTAAAGGTCAGTGGAGGACTTTTACACAGAACTTGCCTGAAGGATTTCTACTTGAAAAATAAGTTGTATAACTTTTTTATTGATTATGAGCTTTATGCAAAATGTTTCAAAATGTTTATTTTAAAGCATATATTTGTGCATCCAGAGTTTGGTGCAAATGGGCAAATGGCACACGTTCAATCCCCACTGCTGTGGTAGTTCATGGAGAGCTACTCCCTCGCCTTGTCCCAGGCTTGATGCAGAATGGTGCCCCTCAAACTATATAAACACTTCTCTTTCTCCGAGAGAAAGAGATGCTTATGGTCCCTAATGGACTAGTGTTAATTACCACATGTACATCAAATTCAAAATGTTGAAACATTATATTTTTAAGGAAAAGATACAGATGACACCAACTTTGGTGGAGGGGAAGCTGTGAGGAGGATGCAGAGATCCTTCAGTGTGATTTGCACAAGTTGAGTGAGTGGGCAAATGAATGGCAGATGCAGTACAATTTGCATAAATGCCAAGTTATCCACTTGGGTAGCAAAAACGAGACTATTATCTGAATGGCCATAAATTAAGAGAGGTTAATGTGCTACGAGACCTGGGTGCCCTCGTACACCAGTCACTTAAGGCAAGCATCCAGATACAGCAGGCAGTAAAGAAGACAATTGGTATGCTGGCCTTCATAGCAATACAATTCAAGTATGAAGCCGGGATGTCTTGTTGCAATTACAGAGGGCCTTGGTGAGACCACGCCTGGAATAGAGCATGCAGGTTTGGTCTCCTTATCGGAGGATGTTCTTTCTCTAGAGGAGTGCAGCAAAGGTTTACCAGACTGATTCCTGATGTGGAGATGCCGGCGTTGGACTGGGATTAGCACAGTAAGAAGTCTTACAACACCAGGTTAAAGTCCAACAGGTTTGTTTCAAACACGAGCTTTCGGAGCGCAGCTCCTTCCTCAGGTGAATGACTGATTCCTGGGATGGCAGGACCAACGCAAGAGGAGAGATTGAATTGGTCAGAATTGTATTTGCTGGAGTTCAGAATGAGGGGGTCTCATGGAAACCCATAAATTTCTAACAGAACTAGACAGAGTAGATGCATGAAGGATGTTTCCGATGGTGGGTGTGTCCAGAACCAGGGGTTACAGTCTGAGGATATGGGGTAGACCATTTAGGACAAAGATGAGGAGAAATTTCTTCACCCGGAGAGTGGTGAGCCTGTGAAATTCATTACCACAGGGAAGTAGTTGAGGCCACAACATTGTATGTTTTCAAGAAGCAGTTAGATATAGCACTTAGGGTGAAGGGCATCAAAGGATGGGGGGGGGGGGGGGCAGAACTAGGCTATGGAATTGGATGATCAGCCATGATCATATTGAATGGCGGACCAGGCTTGAAGGGCTGAATAGCCTCCGCCTGCTCCTATTTTCTATGTTTCTATATGACTGTACCCTAGCTACCAAGAGCTGCTCATTTATGCTTGCTTTTATTCTTTAATATATTTATGATAAAACGATAAAGCCCTTAATCATACTGAGCACATTATAACTGCACAGACACATTCAACTGCAAACATAATCTTGTTAACCTCCAATTTTAATCATCTTGGCCATCCATGATTGAACTATTTCTGAAACAGGTTGCTACCATCAACTGGTATTTAGATCAGTTCTTAAATGACAATAACTTGGTTGCATTATTTTTTCCTGTTGATCAGTCTCTTCAGAGCTGTCCACAGATGCAAAAACTACTCTCAAGAATGAATCAAAAATATATGATAGTTTCTGGAATAAAGTCAAACCTGGTTGATCCGGACATATTGTGAATGCCCACTTACTGTAAAAATTGAAAGTCAACACCGGATTATAAAAACAAAGAGCTAAGAGAGCAAAGATTAAATTAAGTCACTAATTCCATACTGACGTCAAAGAATTATACACTGTTCATTTATCAAATTGCCTCATAGTCCTGCAGTTACTGAACACAAGTGAAATAAAACGGGCACTGACCATTTTATTCTCCTAATTCGAATAGAAAAAGAGCACCTATAGACAAATATAGCGAGCAGCTAATGCAATATTCAAAAACATACTCTTACTTTAAATACAGAGTAAGGAGGAAGCTACAGGTGCTGAAAAGGAGCTCAGCGTTCAAATGGTTTGATAAATCAGAAAGGGGGCATGACCATCAACTGTGTAGTGTGGGACTAGAATCCAAACCCTATACCGATGAGTGTGGCAGGTCACTTCCACGAGGAGCTGCTGAGTTTTAAAATCATAAAATAGCCGTATTTATGGTCATTTTCAAGTAGCAGCCTACAAACTGACAGAATTAATTAAATTTCAGCTTTATAATTTGTCACTGCAGTATTTGGAATGCACGTTAAGTGCACTACCAGTTAGTTACCGGCAACAATATGCACTATCGAACAACAGCAGGACAAAGAAAATAAGAAACTTGGCATTTACAAAAAAAAAACACATCTTACTCTGGGAGATTTTATAATTATAAGAGATAACTTGGCAAAGACGAAAGAGTCTGATTACTACTAGAGAAAATATACCATCTGGATTTAGAACATCAGGGATTTGAATTAACGAAATTATAATGGAAAATCGTTGTTGATCTGACAAGCTTGTTCAAATCCCTAGACATTTGGGCTCATGAGGTTTGCATAAATCAGTTCTGACTGTACAATGAACCAAGTGCATTCAATTTTTTGCAGTATCTAGCCCCAACTAGCAATCACACAGATGTGTTACGATAGACAGAAGTACAGTAATTCAAACCAACTTGCCCTGGCATGCTATAATCCCAAAACTGGTGTAAAATACAAAGAGTCTGTGAACAATTTGCAAAGCACTAATTGCATAATCTAGAACTTATAACAGTTTGATCCTTCAAGTAAGAAACTACAGAATGATATCCTAAAATTGAAATATGGACAGGCGAGTTACAAACTTGTGTCAATTGTAAAGAATGATAAATGGAGCACAGCCCAAACATTGAGATTTTGAAAGTTAAACTATTAAAAAGCAATAAACATCAGCAATGGAAAGTAAACGGCAGAACAGTACAGCAGGTTAGTGAATGTGTGAAATGGAAAGATCGGTTAAAAATCCACTAGAACAGACTGTTTCTTACGAATGTTTGCATCCACAACGCTGCACACATGTCTCTTTCAGCCCTACAAATGCACAACATCATGTGTATCTTCAGTCATAAACAACTATTTTTGGAGCCTAAATTTGGAGGCACGCTTTTCAACCCAACCTGATGGACAATACAAAGTTCAAGAAACTCATAAATCTGGAATGGTAACCACTGCTCTTCAAAACATACCTTAGGTGTATTATATATATATATGGTTATCAACCGATAGTGCTTGAAAGATTTTAAAATATTGGTACATTTCCATCCTCAACATTTTCCACTGGATAATGACAAATATCAGAAAACCTGCCCTGCAGGCTCCTGAAGTCTCGATACACAGGAAGTCTTGCATGTATCTGACTTGATTACATATAATCAGTTACAATAATGAAACCACAGGTCTTTACAATTTCCCACAGTCACATCTGAGCCAAAAACACTAATTCCAGCTGCTTGTCCTCATTTGCAAATCCCAAGGTGGAACAAGTCCTCACATTATTCCCTGCATTATTTAGCTCCATATCCCAGTTTATAACCTGCATTCTCCAGTCTGACCTTCTGTGCACCACGACACACCCACCAGCCAGGAATTCCGTCTACGCTCTAGCTGTTCCATTACCCTCGCAGTCACATCCTCAAAATCCTCTTGAAAAATCTCACACCTATTATACGACTAATGGCTATCCACTGCAATGCTTTGGCTCATCTGCTACCGCAAACTGATAATCAAACTGTCCTACATCCTTTTCGGTAACGGTTCAAATTCCCTAAAATATTGCTTGAACAGTTTAGAACTGCTTGAGAAAATATATATTTCATACTGTCTTGACATAAAGGATGTTCAAAATGAAACCAGAGGATGAAATGCAACTTGAAACCTGCTATTATCCTCACAAAGATAAAATAGGTGTACAAAAACACTACTGATATTGAAAGGAAAAACACATCTTTCCAGTTAATTGTAGTAGCGATCAGCCCGGGGGGGGGGGGGGGGGGGGTCCCCTGCTCATTTCTCCACACCTCGCTGCCCCACATTTTCATCTTCTGTTGCTCACTGAAGCCTCCCCCCATTTTCAATTTCCAGTAACCAACATCACCATTATTTTCCATCTTCTTGGTCTACATCCCTCTAATCTTTCTTCAATTAACCCCTTCAGCGAGTTTTCATGCCTTAGAATACAACAGGATACTCCAAATCAAATTCTTGTAAATTATTTTCTCTACTCATTCTCATGCTGAGCAATTCTTCATATTTGGATTAACTACTGTAAATCAGGAAGAATAGAGAACAGATCGCGAGACAATCCAATTTACATTCCAGTACATAAATGGAATTAAGATAGAGATCATTTGTTTTTTAAAATAAATTTAGAGTACCCAATTTTTGTTTTCCAATTAAGGGGCGATTTAGTATGGCGAATCCACCTAACCTGCACATCTTTGGGTTGTGGGGGTGAAACCCACGCAGACATGGGGAGAATGTGCAAACTCCACATGGACAGTGACCCAGGGCCGGGATTCAAACCCGGGTCCTCAGTGCCACAGTCCTAGTGCTAACCACTGCGCCACATGCTGCCCCAGATCATTCATGATCTAACTGAATATCAGAACTGAAGGAGGTGAACGGCGTACAATTGTTCCAAAATAATTAAATAAATTCAGTCATAGTGCTTTAAGGGAAATGAATGCATGGTGGACCTCAAGAGGAATAGGCTATTCAGCTCGTTGAGCCTGCTCTGCCATTCAATGTGATCACAGCTGATCCTCTCATACTCGCTCTTTCCCTATATCCCTCGACATCTTTAGTGTCTAGAAATCTATTTCTTTGTTAAATATAGTGACGGCCTCCATAACCTTATGTGGTAGAGAATTCCACAGGTTCACCACCGAGTGAAGAAATTTCTCCTCATCTCAATCCTAAACAATAATAGTATTAATAATCGCTTATTGTCACAAGTAGGCTTCAATGAAGTTACTGTGAAAAGCCCCGAGTCGCCACATTCCAGCACCTGTTCAGGAAGGCTGGTACGGGAATGGAACTCGCGCTGCTGGCCATGTTATGCATTACAAGCCAGCTGTTTAGCCCACTATGCTAAACCAGCCCCAGTGGACTGGCCTACCTTGAATCCTGAGTCCATGGCCCCTTGTTCTAGACCTCCCCAGCCAGAGGAAAACACATTTCTGCATCCAGTCTGTCCATCCCTTCAGAATTATATATGTTTCAATGAGATCCTGTCTAATTTTTCTAAACTCCACTGTAAACAGGCCCAGTCGACCCAAACTCTCCTCATATGACAATCCTGTCATCCCAGGAATCAGTTTAGTAAACCTTCACTGCATTCACTCCATGTTAAGTATATCTTTTTTAGGCCAGGAGATAAAAAACTGGGATGGTGCCTAGCAACTGACAGCATTTCTGAGAACTGGCAGTGTTTCACCCATGGTCCATTAGAGTTGGATAAAGTACACTGGTATCCTCTCTCAAATTAAATGCTTATCCCATACACAAGACCTTTCAAATTATTTGTCATTAATAGCCAACTTGAATAACAGTAATAAAATGTAACTGAATTTCTGTACAGCTGGATTGATTTCTCCCTTATAATTACTACTTCTAGTCCACATAAAGAGATCAAAAATATCTTAGCACTTCAACTTTCCATCACGTTAGAATTTTTAAATTATATTATTTGCCAGTAATTACTTGACGTTTTTAAAATACATTTCACAAATTATTTCTCAAAATCTTTGCTCTCCTACATTGGTATTAGCAACCTCTAGTTAAATCTGTTTTTACTTCTGCAAGAATGCAGTTTTGTCAAATAAACTAATTAAATATTACTCAAATATTGGTTAAACGGTGATCATATTTGCAACAAAAAAAAATCCAAAATATGCAGGCCACATTCTTTGGAATGTAAACCCTTCCACATGCACACCAAAATAAAGGTCAAACTGTAGACATAAACCAGGCCTCAATACTGTTAGATACATAGATACAGAGAAGATAGGAGCAGGAGGCCACCTTTTGGCCTTTGAGCCTGTTCCGCCATTCATCACGATCATGGCTGATCATCCAACTCAATGTCCTAATCCTGCTTTCTGCCCATAGCCTTTGATCCCATTCTCCCCAAGTGCTATATCTAGCTGCCTCTTGATTATATTCAATGATTTAGCATCAACTACTTCCTGTGGTAATGAATTCCAAAGGCTCACCACTCTATGAAGAAATGTCTCCTTTTATCTGTCTGAAATGGTTTACCCTGAATCCTCAGGCTGTGAGCCCTAGTTCTGGACATGCCCATCATTGGTAAAATCTTCCCTGCATCTATCCTAACTAGTCCCGTTAGAATTTTATACGTCTCTATGAGATCCTCCTTCATTCCTCTGAACTCCAGTGAGAGCAATCCCAACCTGGTCAATCTCTCCTCTTATGACAGTCTCGCCATCCCTGGAATCAGTCTGGCAAACTTCGCTGCACTCCCTCGAGAGCAAGAACATCCTTCCTGAGAAGGAGACCAAACTGTACACAATACACCAGGTGTGGCCTCGTCAAGGCCCTGTACTACTGCAGCAACACATCCCTGCTTCTATACTCGAAACACCTCACAATGAAGGCCAACATACCATTAGCTTTCTTTATCTCCTGCTGCATCTGCATGCTTACCTTCAGCGACTGGTACACAAGGACACCCAGGTCCTTGAATATCAGCTTGAATATTTGAGGGTCATTCTTCCCTGGTCCAGGGTGAGGTTAACTATTTTAATCTCTTTTCCTATGTCCCAAAAATACAAGGGTCAGTCGGAGCTGAGATTGAAACTGAATGCATTTTGCATTCTTCACAACTGGATAACATTCGTTCAAACTACTTTTGTAGGTTCTCTCCACACCCCCCATCCCCCAACACTGTTATATCGCAAACCCACATTGAGTTAATTATAATGTTACTAACAGCATTTTACTACAGTCTTTATTAATAGTTTGAGAAAATATTTTTTACGGCTAAAAGTCTTCTTCATAAAAGTGACATTTATGTTACTGAAATGGTAAGCAAAATAGTTTGAAAACAACTGCACAGAGGTAGGAGATGCAACACAGATGTTGAAAACAAATGCTTCCCACCAGTGGCCATTAACAACATAACCCTGATCTGAAATTTGTTGGTTAAATATATACCTGCTTAGTAGATACTAAATTTAGACTGAGCTTTTTATAAAAAATATGAAATCCTTAGAAATTCTCGGCTTGACTTTAATTTTGTTATTCAATCTTCCCTATTCTGAATCTAACTATTCTTATAAAGCTAAGCAAGTATCTAGATTTTAAAACCATTTTGAAGAATTCACTTATTTATAAAAATTGCGTTACAGACCAATTTGTCTGATGTTCTTGTACTGTAATGAAATGGTCCTAAATTCTTCAACTGTTTATAAATTATAAAATACGTACAAGGATTGTTTGCATAAAATTGTAATTTTCCCTGCAGCATTTGGCAAGAACTGGTCAAACCAACAATTTAATTGCAAAGTGTTGAAGAGTAAGTAGGCATGTAGAGAATGTAGCAAAATGAATTCTCCCTTCTGGCTCTCTCTGCAACCAGTTTCCATCTAGTCATTTGGTTTTAAGGAATTTGAACCAAAACCAGCAGCTGGGATCAAAGTTCTAACATTACCTGCCAAACCAATGCCATAGAGGCAAGTGCTCAAAGGCCATGTTGAAAATACGGTTTTTGCCAACACTGCGGAAAAACTATTGCAAATTGCCAACTTAAAATTCTTTTCAAATCATATTAGGCTACATTACATTGAGCTACAAAAATCCTGCTGAAAGCATTTGCCTATATCCTAATATTAATATACTCAGCTTGAAATTGTTTCAAATCACCAGCATATTATGCTGATGACACAAGACAAATTTCATGCCAAATCCCGTCCGCATTCTAACTACAAACATATGGGTCAGTTGAATAATTTTCCCATTCTAGTTAACTTTACATCATTAAGTTTACGAGTAATTGAGACCGTTAAATTAGATCCAGACTATTGATAATACGAACAATTCAGAAAAAGTACAACACTCTGAAAAACCTACACACAAAAATACCATGAAAATGGATGGTCAGCATGGAGCAAAATATAAAAGTAAAAACAAATGAAATCACTCATGGAACTTTCCTGGGCCATGATCAGAAGTTATTTATTTATTTTTAAAAATAAACATACGAGTACCCAATTATCTATTTCCAATTAGAGGGGCAATTTAGCGTGGCAAATTCACCTACTTCGCATATCTTTTTGGGTTGTTGGGGTGAAACCCACAATCACAGGGAGAATGTGCAAACCCCACACCAACAGTGACCCGGGGCCAGGATCAACCCGGGTCCTCGGTACTGTGAGTCAGCAGTGCTAACCACTGCACCACCATGCTGCCTGATGATCAGAAGTTTAAGCTGTTTTTAACGACATCAGGGGAATAGGAGTTGAGGTCACTGAGTAAGCCTAACAGTACAAGAACAAGATTCAATTCATTATCTGAAGACACAAATTTAATAACAAACAGTACTGTATATACCAAATCAACTCAATTGCAACGTCAGACTTTTAACTCCTAAAACTAGTGCCACAGACTATGTTAATTTTTGTTTCATTTAAAAAAATATGGCTCCAAATACTTTTCATGGTCTGATTGAAGAAAGATATTAATGAAAGAAGGGTTTTTGTTTCAGTTCAACTGCATTGCTGATAGTTTAGTCTTTGGGTATTAACATGAACAGTTATAAGCAATTAATAGTTGACACGAGGATCACATTTTGACAAGAAAAAGGTGGTGATGGGAGTGGAGAAAGAAATGTTCAGAAATAATTTTTTTGAACCAAGAAATCTCACCTGAGGCACTGGAAGCTGCTGCTCCTGTGGTTGGCATTAGGGTGAGCAGCAGAGAGCAGAGGTTAGCAAAATACAGAAATCCAGAAAAAATAAGGACAATAGACAAGCAAAACAGCAGAGATATGCAAGTATCCAAAATAAAGGTTACCTTTAATCAGAAACAGTACATTTCAATGCAACCCAAGTTGGCATTTAGCAGTCCATGCATTACCACCATAATCCATGAAGCAAATAACACTACAAGAAAATCTAACCAAGAAAAACAGCATCATGCAAAAGAGCTAGGTCATACATGACATGTTCCTTTATTTAGTACATGCAAGACTTTCTATTAGATGCTTTTTCCTATGTAATACAAATCTCTAGTCAATCCTATTTGTGCATTCCAGTTACCCTTGAGGGAGAAAATAGATGTACAATATTGATACTGGAAGGAAAAACATGCTCTTTCCAACTAATTAACCACACAGGTCAAGAAGAAGATTGCTAGATAATCCAGTTTACATTCCAGTGGGTAGATAGAATTAAGTTAGCGATCAGCCATGATCACATTGAATGACAGAATAGACTGGAGGAGCTGAAAGGCCTACTCTGGTCTCAAAATGTTAGGAAGTGCGCCATTTAAAGCCAGTTTTCAGAACAACACAAATAAAATCATGCAGTTTTTTCAGTATGTCCACTGTCTCCAAGTTGTCAGACTTGTTCCTCATTCAGACTAAATAGTTGAACATTTCCTCCAACTAAACACTGGAAAGACCATGGGAGTTAGGAAGGGAAGTTGGGTGGTCAGCAGTTCAGTGGAAATAAAGTTGAGGGAAAAAGGGGTGGTATTCATGGAGAAGCTGAGCTAGGAGAAGGCAGGATTGGAAAGAAAGGACAAATTACAGAAATGAGACAGTTCATGGAAGTGGTGCATCTTGGATAAAGTTGGCTTGGTAGGCTAGGGGAAGGGATGGATGCATCAGAGACAGCTAAATATATGGTTTGAATCTTAGGTGACAAAGAATACGATGAGTTCCAAGCATTTGGATTTGAGCATGAAGGAGGCAAGGGAAAGGAATCCTCTAGAAATATATACTGGGCCTCAGGTTTCTAATATAATTAATATTTATATTTGAGAAATAAAATTTTGAATTTTTATTAATGTCAAGTGACTAGGAGCTGTGGAGGAACAAAGATTTGTGTCCTGTTCACACAAAAAGAGAGTGATTTTCTAGTAATTAAAAGTTAACAGTCTATTGGGCCTTTATCTCAAGCGGGTATAGAATAAATTCACTAGAATGATACGAGGGTTTAAAGGATTAAATCAATTCTAAGATTGGAGAAGCTTAGGAACTATGCCGTGTGCAGGGAATCTCAGTGGAACTGATGTTTTGTTTCAAGCCCTTTTGACCATGGTGTTTGATGACGCAATTCTCCCAGCACTTGATACTCTATTGAGCTTTGAAGCATAGTCAGACAGGCTTGAAACATTGACTGCTTTGCTCCACAGATGCTGCCAGGCCTGCTGAGCTTTTCTATCATTTTGTTTTTGTATTTCAGATTTCCAGCATTTGCAGTATTTTGCTTTTAGGGCTACTTGTAAGCTTTGTCTTTTGCGATTACATCAAGATTGCCATATTACAACACTTAGTTCTATAATACATCAGGAACAAATTTACCTATATTGTCGGTAAAGTTCCACATTCCTTTTTAAAAAAAAATTAGAGTACCCAATTCATTTCATTCCCAATTAAGGGGCAATTTAGCATGTCCAATCCTCTTACCTTGCATATCTTTGGGTTGTGCGGGCGAAACTCATGCAAACATGGGGAGAATGTGCAAACTCCACACGGACAGTGACCCAGAGCCACAATCAAACCTGGGATCTCGGCGGCATGAAACTGCAGTGCTACCACTGCGCCACCTGCTGCCCCAAAGTTCCACATTCCTGACACATCCATAACCCCAGATTACCAAATTGAACAATGTTAGAGATTGGAAATTTCTGATCTGGAATGCTCTTAAATTTTTGAATCCACATCATGTTAGTCACAAGGCTCCATTTGTGTAGCTGGGAATCAGCTTTCTATTGGTATAAACTCGGTTATTTTTGCAATTATCTTCATTTAAGCTAGATTTAAGTTGGTATCAGCAATAAGATTCTGCTAATGCCCAAATGTTATGTTGCAGCTACAACTTGCATTATTGGTGTTTATAGAAGAATCTTTACCTAGATGAGGATATTAGCATGGATCCTATCTCAGACATCCAGTGCACAATATTGACAAATAACATGGAGCACATGAATTTGATTCAATCTGCTCAAATTCTAGCAACGTAAATAAGCCTTATATAAGGTTATAATGGTCAAGGAAAAGTAATAAAAGCAAGTATGCATGATGGCTTGAAACAAATGCACTTTTTGGTTTGATGCAAAGCTTTGAAATAAACACCCTTGGAATTAAAGCAGTTCTCATGACTGATGTAATGTGACTAATAAAAACAGACATGATGGACCAAGTGGCATCTTTCTGTGCCATACATTCACCCGGTGTTTGCATGAGTTTCACCCCCACAGCCTAAAGATGTGCAAGCTAGGTGGATTGGCCACGCTAAATTGCCCCTTAATTGGAAAAATTGATTGGGTACTCTAAATTTCTTTTTTAAAATCTTTCTGTGCCATAGATTTTCTATGATTCTAAGAAACCGACGCTCAAGTATGGTGCAGTACATTGCTCTAGTAGCACTACCTAAATGGAAGCCTTCAAAGCATCTCTGAAGTTTGAGACCTACTCAGTCAAGTCGCATGTTTTGAACGAATACAGCAGGAAATATTTGGAGCGGGTGCAGAAGAGATTTAATAGGATGTTGCCTGGTATGGAGGGCATTAGTTAGGAGGAGAGGTTGAATAAACTAGGTTTGTTCTCACTAGAACGTCGGAGGTTGAGGAGCGACTTGATAGAGGTCTACAAAACTATGAGGGGCATAGACAGAATGGATAGTGAGAGGCTTTTCACAGGGTTACTAGGGGGTCATAGGTTTAAGGTGCGAGGGGCAAGGTTTAGAGGAGATTTACGAGGCAAGTCTGTTTTACACAGGGGGAGTGAGTACCTGGAACTCGCTGCCGGAGGTGGTGGTGGAAGCAGGGACGATAGTGACGTTTAAGGGGCGCCTTGTCAAATACATGAATAGGATGGTAATAGAGGGATACGGACCCCGGAAGTGTAGAAGATTTTAGTTTCGATGGGGAACATGGTCGGCGCAGACTTGGAGGGCCGAAGGGCCTGTTCCTGTGCTGTATTTTTCTTTGTTTTGTTTGTTCTTTGTAACAGCTTTTTGAATTTAATTCCATCTTCATCTTGAAATGCAATCCGTAGTTTCAAAGCTTGTACTTTATGAGACAAGTTCTAATTGAAAATGGAAACTGAGAAAGGAAGCAGAGAAAGAAAATTGACCTCCCAGTGGATGTCAACCTGGTGATGCTACAACACAGGACTACTTGCTTGCCAAACAACAGGAGCCACCATGTAACAGACAGAACTAATCAATGCCACATCCAACAGATCAGGTCTAAGCGCAATCGTCCTTCCTCACCAGCCTTGAATGGTGGTGGACAATTAAACAACTCGCTGGAAGAAGAGGCTCCACAAATATCTCCATCCTCAAAGATGAAGGAGCCCAGAACATCTGTGCAAAAGATGAGACTGAAGCATTTGCAACGATCTTCAGCCAGAAGTACTGAGTTGATGATCCATCGCTGCCTCCTCTGGTAATCATAAAAATAATAATAATAGCATATTGCCACACGTGGACTTCAATGACGCTACTGTGAAAAACCCCTAGTCACCACATTCCAGCACCTGTTCGGGGAGGCCGGTGCAGGAATTGAATCCACACTCCTGGCATTGTTCTGCATTACAAGTCAGTTGTCTAGCCCACTGTGCTAAACCAGCCCCTAGTCCCCAGCATCACAGATCCTGTCTTCTGCCAATTCAATTCACTCCATGTGATATCAAGGAATGGCTGAAGGCACTGGATTCTGCAAAGGGAATGGGCCCTAACAACACCCCTAAGTAAAGTAACAAGCTAGAACTTGTGCTCCAGAATTAGCTGTGCCCCTAATCAAGCTATTCCAGTACAGCGACAACACTGGCATCTACCCGGAAATGTGGAAAATTGCCCAGGTATATCCTGTCCACAAAAAACAAGACAAATCTGACTTGGTCAATTACCATCCCATCAGTCTACTCTTAATCATCAGCAAAGTGAAGGAAGGGGTCATTAATCGCGCTATCAAGCAGCATTTAGTCAGCAATAACATGCTCACTAACACTCAGTTGGGTTCATCCAGGGACACAGCTCCTGATCTCATTACAGCGTCGGTCCAAAAATAGACAAAAGAGCAAAACTCAAACAGGGTGAGGTGACAGTAATTGTCACTGACACCAAGGCAGCATTTCACTGAGTATAGCATCAAAGAGACCTAGAAACCAGGGGGGAAACTCTCTGTTGGTTGGAGTCAAACGTTGCACAAAAGAAGGTTGTTGTTGCTGGAGGTCAAACATCCCAATCGCAGGACATCACTTCAGGAATTCGTCAAGGTGATGTTGAAGGCCTAATTATCTTCAGCTGCTTCATCAATGACCTTCCTTCCATCATAAGGTCAGAAGTGGTGATGTTTCCTGATGATTGCACAATGTTCAGAACAATTTGTGACTCCTCAGATGCTGAGGTCATATTCAGCAAGACCTGGACACATTCAAGCCTGAGCAGATAAATGACAAGTAATATTTATACCATAGAAGTGCCAGGCTATGACCATCTCTAACGAGAGAGAATCCAATCATCTCCTCTTGACATTCAATTTCATTCTGAATGTCCCACAGCAGCATCTTGCGAATTACCACTGACCCGAAACTGAACTGGACTAGACATATAAATACTGTGGTCACAAGAGCAAGTCAAAGGCTGGGAATTCTGGGTGTGTAACAAGTCAGGAGTGTGACACAGTAGTCTCCACTTCCCTGAATGCTAGCAGCTCCAGCAATATTCAAGAAGCTCAACCCCATTCATGACAAAGCATCCCCTTTGACTGGCATCTGATCTCAAACATTCACTCCTTACACGACCAAGGCACAGTGGCAGCATTGTGTACCATATACAAGATGCCTTGTACCAACTCACAAAGGCTCATTTGACAGCACCTTCCAAACTCGCAACTTCTACCACCTAAAAAGACACGGGCAGCAAATTCACCATTCGCAACAATTCCTCTTCATGCCAGGGGGCTTGGGGGAGGAGGTGGCATAGTGGTATTGTCACTGGACAAGTAAACCAGAGACCCAGAGTAATGCTCTGGGGACCCAGGTTCAAATCCCACCACTGCAGATGGTGAAATTTGAATTTGATTAAAATCTGGAATTAAAAGTTTAATGAAGACCATGAAACCATTGTCGATTGTTATAAAAACCCATCTGGTTCACTAATGTCCTTTAGGGAAGGAAATCTGCTGTCCTTACCTGGTCTGACCTACATGTGACTACCTGATCCATAGCAATGTGGTTGACTCTTAACTGCCCCTCAAGGGCAATTAGGGATAGGCAATAAATGCTGGCACAGCCTGCGATGCCCACATGCCATGAACGAATAAAAAAACACCACTATCCTGACTTGGAACTGCATTGTCCTTCTTTCACTATTGCTGAGTTCAAATCCTGAACTCCCTTTTAACACTTGAGTGTACCGACACCAGATGGCCCACAGTAGTTCAATGTGGCACCTCACCAGCACTTTCTCAAAGGCAATTAGGAACAGATAATAAATGCCAGCCTAGCCAACAGTGCCTACGTCCCGTCAAAAAAAAGTTTCTAAAGAAACAAAAACTGAAAGCGAGATAGGAAACCAAAACTTCTGGGGAAGACAAACTGGTTCAAACATATAAAAAGGACACAGACAGCCCTTAGGCTCAATAGAAGTTTATGAATCCAGTGGTGAAGCACAGGCAAGAAGACGACAGAGGCTAGATCCAGAAGCTGAGGATAAGCGATACGCTGTGCCAGCTATTTCTGTTAATTAATATTGGTGAATCAATAATAATAATAATCTTTCACGGTGCTGAGGTCCCAGGTTCGATCCCGGCTCTGGGTCACTGTCCGTGTGGAGTTTGCACATTCTCCCCGTGTCTGCGTGGGTTTCGCCCCCACAACCCAAAAATGTGCAGAGTAGGTGGATTGGCCACGCTAAATTGCCCCTTAATTGGAAAAAATAATTGGGTAATCTAAATTTATAAAAAAAAATAATAATAATAATAATCTTTATTAATGTCACAAGTAGGCTTTCATTAACACTGCAATGAAGTTCCTGTGAAAATCCCCTGGTCACCACAATACGGCACCTGTTCAGGAGGGAGAATTCGGGATGTCTAATTCACTTGACAAACACGTCTTTCAGAATTTGTGGGAGGAATCCGGAGCACCCGGAGGAAACTAAGCAGACACGGGGAGAATGTGCAGACTCCGCACAGACAGTGACCCAAGCCAGGAATTGAATCCGGGTCCCTGGCGCTGTGAAGCAACAGTGCTAACCATTGTGCTACATGCTGCCCAAAGCCACCCAAACCGGGTTGAGAAAGTTCTGCAGGCATTGGTATTTTTGGTGAAGACCGTGTCCATAGAAATCGGGTTGGTTGTGAGCACTGTTGGTTGAGAATCAGCATGATCCCAGCGGAGAAGCCGAAGGAAGACAGAGTTTTGAAGGACTTTGTGACTGTGCTTGATGATCTATATGCTGAGTAGACTGCTGAGCCAATTCATAAGATCTGTCTAAGTTGCATCTACCATTTAAAGTCTAATTTATAGTTTAATAATAGACCTCTATTTGCCTGTTAATTCACGTTTAACTAAAGATGATTTTGGGTATTATAGCACAGTTGATTAACTAAAATGTACTTTGTGTGACTCTTTTATAGTAAAAGTTCCTTGGGTTTAAACCATGGACTCTTGCAACTTCATCCTTTTAGTAAATAACTGGAATTTCATATTTCTTCTAAAACATTACTGGTCTCAGATTGTAACAATTTTTAGAGCAGAAAGAGTTGATTTCAGCTGTAAAGCATTAATGAAAGGGTCAGAAAGCTCAATGATAATCATCACAATAAATAAATTCTGCTAATCTGCTAGTCACAAAAAGTTACAAGAATTCCATTCTTCAGAGGCTTAATATTACTGGAACTTGGCATGGAGTGAAGTGGGAAGGGTGGGGCGCAGCGGGAATTCAAGATACAAAGTATAACCATGAGTTTAAAAATATATATATTTTACAAATTACAGATTTATACTTCCCCTTCTTAAGCCTGATGTCTAGCAAGATATGTTTTTAAAATGTTATTTATATTTTGTATTTGGACAAGATGTGCCTAAAGTGTATTTTTTACTTATCCAAATGGTCTTAAAACTTATTTATGTTTTTTTGAAAAAACTCTGCACTTAAAGATCAAGACAATGTACGGGTATATGCACACAAACAAAGACAGATCACATTTCCGAAAACTAACATTATGTAAACACAGACTTTAAATTATTGCTCAGTAAAAACATGGCTTCCGTCTCAAACCTGGGAATTTTCCATTCCAGACAAATGACTGATTTAAGAACAAAACTAAGCACTCAAAAACAAAAGGGACATGAGCCCAGTTCCAATCATCCCAGTAGCTTTGTAATGAGAAAGATCTTGAGTTAAGCATTTGGGAATCTTACTTCCCACTTTGAGATTTTGCAGTTCTGCCTTTAAAAACTGTACTTGTTTACAAACTTGCAAAAAAGAACCGCCTATTGTCACGGGAAGCTTAATCTCGACATTACTCAAAACTGGGGAAAATATGAACAATTTGGCACTGTTACTGCTTGGAAATGCCAGTACTGTGAAGTAGTCAAGTCAAATTGCTTGGAATAAGAGATTAATTAGAGTATTAAGTATGCATTTAATACAGCTATGTTTTGGCATTTCCCACTTCTAACATCTCTAATGGGGTTAAGTTACTGCTACAAAAACTCATCTTGGAGCTAAATACACGCCCCCCCAAAACCAGGTCTAAGATTTCTCATCAACCGGCAGGGGAAAAAAACAAATGTAATAGATGGAACCGCCACCAAATCCCATTATACAATTTTTTAAAATCTGTTTCTCCTCCATCTTAACATATTTAATTACTGTAATTAAATTTTCTGATGCCTGGTAGGAATGTTCCAAACCCTCTCATATGGATTCTATTACAGTTTAATTGAATCTTTGCATTTTTTAAATATGTTTGACAATCAGCAACAGGGACTACACAATTCCCATTAATGCAAAATAATTCTAGATAATTTTACTCTTTCTGTAATCAAACTTAAGATTGCTCCTATTTCAGGGTATTTGATTGCTATATGCCCTAATAAAATAAATGCCTTCCATTTAATGTCTAAAAAACATGCATATAGACTGGATTAACAGACAAAACCTTATCTAAAATGGAGGGCAATGCTCTCTATTAATATTAAATCACATACATGAGGAAGTATGAACCTCAGAAGATTTTAAATTGAGAATTTTCAGTTACTAAATATTTTTTAAAAAATTTTTTAAATATAAATTTACAGTACACAATTCATTTTTTCCAATTAAGGGGCAATTTGGCGTGGCCAATCCACCTACCCTGCAAATAGAACATAGAACATAGAACAGTACAGCACAGAACAGGCCCTTCGGCCCTCAATGTTGTGCCGAACCATGATCACCCTACTCAAACCCACGTATCCACCCTATACCCGTAACCCAACAACCCCCCCCTTAACCTTACTTTTATTAGGACACTACGGGCAATTTAGCATGGCCAATCCACCTAACCCGCACATCTTTGGACTGTGGGGGCGAAACCCACGCAAACACAGGGAGACTGTGCAAACTCCACACGGACAGTGACCCAGAGCCGGGATCGAACCTGGGACCTCAGTGCCGTGAGGCAGCATTGCTATCCACTACATCACCATGCTCTCAATGACTAAATATGTTGAGCACTGACATTAGAAATAGTGATTGCTTTTTAAATGTAATACTTAAATGTCATAATGAAAGATTAATGAAAACTATGTATTTGAATGTGGTTTCATCTCTCCGCTGCTGCTTACTTTATAAGTCAAAGACGTAAAACTGAGGTAGGTCTCTAATTTTTTTTTAAAACATCATTAATTCCCTCCCCGAAGACAGAAACATGCAGCAGAACAATGACAGCCTGCAGCCCCCAGTAAAGCTAGCACAATACCTTTTTTCTCCCCTGTGAAAGGCACAAAATCCTCCCTGTCCTTATATTCCAATGCCTCCTTCTCCAAGAATGCTAGAAGCTGATCTCTATCAAAGGGGCCTGTTGGGGTTTTGACAGTCTGGTCCTTCTGACGATAGCCTGCTGGCAGGAGTGAATGCTAGAACATAGGAGAAAACACATTATCTAAAAGGTCTGAACAAAACAGTACTTCAAACACAATTTAAACATTACACAAAGAGCATACAGTTCAAAAAACGTCTCAAGCTTTACAAATAGAACAGGTAATGCTGATGACTTTTCTAAAATATACATTAAATTATAGGAATACGGTTGGACAGAATGTGAAACTTAGATTCAGGATAGTAAAAATTATGTGGCTTCCATTGAAGACACAGAGGTCAGAACAGTTTTAATGATGACAAAATACAAAAAGGTACAAATATAGGATAGTCTTGTTCTATTTTGTGTGTCCTTCCTTGCTCCACCATTCACAATGATTAGCATAATAAACTGATTGCTGGAATGTATGTTTCTGTGATGTTGTATAAAATCCTGGTGTCATACAACACCTGGTGATGAGCTTCAGACCCCACCACCACCTAGATTGCTTACTTCCAGCTCTAACATCATGTGACTCTGCTCCTGCCTCAACTCATCGGCTGCTGAAGCTATTATCCATGCTTTTGCTACCTCTCGACTTGATAGATCAACATTTTCCTGCATGGCCTTCCCTATCCACCATAAATAAACTTAAGGTTATCCAAAGCACTGCTGCCTGCACCCTCACCTGCACAGAGCCTTGTTTACTCATGCTCACTGACCTACATTGGTTCCCAGTCTGGCAATTCTCATCCTGGATTTCAATTCCCTCATGACTTTACCCCTCCAGCTCTACAACCCTCAGATCTCTGCACTTTGCCAAGTTTGGCTTCTTGCATATTCCTTATTTTAATGCAAGTTATTGTTGAGAAAGGGGAAATGCCCTTTATCTTATCAAAGTCTGATTCCTGGATACTGACAAAGAGCTAGAATTCTAAAGAGTATTCACAACACAGACAATATTTGTAGACAACACTTGAAATTCATTGTCAACGTGGGGTTTGGGCAGGGGATGAAGAAAGAAGAAAGCCAAAAAGCAGATTGATTTCTACATTTGTACCAATTCTAATTCAGGTTAATCAACTACTGAAGTTATTTACTGTTACTGAATAGTGCATCATCACTATGAGAAAAGAACTGCATTTTAGTAGACCAATGCTGTCTTAAGGTGTGCCAACTTATGTCAACTGTTTTGTACCTTAGGACCCGTGGAGGTTCGGGAGGCTGAGGGAGAAGGAGTTTTTTAAACTTCTCCCATGTGCACCGGGTGTACTCCCGGGTTGACTTTTTTGTGATGGACAAGGTGCTGCTGGTGGGTATGGCCACCACGGAATATTCGGGCATTGCTGTTTCCAACCACACATTGCATTGGGTAGACTCAAGGGTGGCTCAGGGGAGGGCCCAATAGCCACAGTGGAGGCTAGACGTGGGGTTGCAGGCGGATGAGGATGTGCGTGATCGGGTGAGGGCTGCCATTCGGGGTTATGTAGAGTTGAACAACACGGGGGAGGCCACAGCCACCACGCTGTAGGAGGTACTAAAGGCTGTCGTTAGGGGAGAGTTTAGATCGACTCGGCTCATAGGGAGAGAGTGGAGCGGGAGAAGAGAGCAACGCTGATCAATGAGATTTTGAGGGTGGACAGGAGATATTCAGAGGCGTCAGATACAGGGATGTTGAAGCAGAGGCTCCAGATTGGGTTTGGGCTAATTTCCACAGTGAAGGCGGTGGGACAGTTACGGAGGACCAAGAGGGGCTTAGTATGAGTATGGGGAAAAGGCAGTTGAGGAAGCATGAGGTTGTGAGGGAGATCGGTAGAGTTAGGGTTGTGGTGTTGGATCCAGAGCGCATGTAATGAAGTGAGGGAGAGGGGAAAGCTTCCCCCTACATTGTCGCAGGCCTCCATCTCTCTGATTTTAAAGAAGGATAAGAATCTGGAGCAGTGTGGGTTGTACCGCCCATATCATTGAATGTAGATGCCATGTTACTGGCGAAGGTGCTGACATCGCAGATTGACAATTGTGTGCTGGGGGTGATAGGTGAGGATCAGACGGGGTTTGTGAAGGGAAGGCAATTGTCGGCCAACATGCGGAGGCTACTCAATGTAATCATGATTTCATCAGAGGGACAGGAGGTGGAGGTAGTGGCGGTGATGGACGCGCAGAAGGCTTTCTTTTTTTTTTAATTTTACAGTACCCAATTCATTTTTTCCAATTAAGGGGAAATTTAGCGTGGCCAATCCACCTAGCTTGCACATTTTTGGGTTGTGGGGCGAAACCCACGTAAACACTGGGAGAATGTGCAAACTCCACACGGACAGTGACCCAGAGCCGGAATCAAACCTAGGACCTCGGCGCTGTGAGGCCACAGTGCTAGCCCACTGCACCATCGTGCTGCCCTCTCGCAGAAGGCGTTTGATCGAATGGAGTGGGAGTATTTGCTGGAGCAGTTTGGGGTTGGGTAGGAGTTTATGGTTTGTGCCCGGTTGCTGTATAGGGCGCCGAATGCGAGATGCGGACGAACCGAGTGAGTTTGAGGTACTTTGGGCTACGCCAGGGGATGAGGCAGGGGTGCCCACACTCCCCATTGCTTTTCTCCGTGGCAATAGAGCCGTTGACAATGGTACTTAGGTTGTCGAGGGATTGAGCGGTGACGAGTGTAGGGTTTTGTTATATGTGGACGGCCTGTTGTACATTTTGGACGTGGTGGGCATCATTGGAGGTATTATGGAGATTTTGGGGGGAATTCGGCCAGTTTTCAGGGTATCAGTTGAGCATGGGAAAGAGTGAGGTGATCCCGATCAATGCCAGAAGGCAGGAAAAGAGACTGGGGAAGCTGCCTTTTAGGGTGGTAGGGGCTAGTTTCAGGTATTTGGGTATTCAGCTGGCGCAGAGCTGGGTGCATAAACTGAACTTGGCTCAATTGGTGTAACAGATGAAGGCGAATTTTAAGAGGTGGGATGTGCTCCACTGTCAGGGCAGGTGCAGCCAGACCTGAGAAACTATTACTGGGCAGCGAACATTGCAATTGTGAGGAAATGGGCCCTGGAAGAGGGGTCGGTGTGGGGGAAGGTGGAGGCAGCCTTGTGCAGCGGAACAAGTTTGGGGGCTTTATTGCTGCACCTTTATCGTTCCTGCTGGCCAAGTACTCTGCGAGCCCAGTGGTGGTGTCAGCCCTAAGGGTGTGGGGGCAGTGGCGGTAGCATTTGGGGCTGGAGGGTGCTTCAGTGTGGGCACTGATCGGCGATAACCATAGGTTTGCACCAGCAAAGCTGGATGCAAGGTTCAGGGTGGTGGCAGGCAGAATTGAGTGCTTTGGGGACTTGTTTATAGGAGTCAGGTTTGCAGGGCTGGATGTCTTGGAGGAAGCATAGGAATTGGCCTGGGGCAATGGGTTTAGGTACCTGCAGGTTCGGGATTCGGGTGCCGTCTTTTCCTGTGCTGTCACCCCTGGAGCTGCAGGACAAGCTGCTGCCGAAGGAGGAAATATCAGATAGCTATAAGGAATTCATGGAGTGGGAGGGAACCCCGATGGGGGATATTAAGCGTAAATGGGAGGAGCTGGGAGGGTAGGTGGGGGCCGAGACGTGGGCGGAGGGTGAACGCACTCTCATCATGTGCAAGGTTAAGCCTCTTCCAGTTTAAGGTGCTGCATAGGGCTCATATGACGGTGACGAGTATGTTCTTTGCGGGGGTAGAGGATAGGTGCGGGCGGTGCCAGGGGAGCCTGCGAATCATGTCTACATGTTCTGGGTGTTCCAAGACTGAGGGGGTTCTGGCAGGGGTTCTTGAACGTGGTGGACGAGGTGTTGGGGGTGGTTCAGATTCCAGAGGTGATTGACATTCGGAGTGTCGGAAGATCCGAGAGTACAGGGGGTGAGAGAGGCCAATCTTTTGGCCTTTCCCTCCCTGATAACCCAGAAATAGATTTTGCTAGAGTGGCGGAGCTGGGAGCCGCCAAAAGCGGGCATGTGGGTGAGCAACCTGACAGAATTCCTGAAGCCGGAGAAGGTCAAGTTCGCTCCGCAAGGGTTAGCAGTGTGGTTCACCCGGAGGGGAGTAGGGGGGGGCTAAAATGAGGAATACAGGATGTGGCGGGGGGCACGGATTTAAAATCTGTTTTTGTCATTTTCTTTGGTGGGGTGTGGTTGTTTATTGAATTGTTTTGTTGTTCTTCTGATATTTTGTGTATTTCTGTGAAAATGCATTGAATAAAAATATTTTCTTAAAAAGCCTCGGGGCATGTTACATTCAAGATTTCCTCCCTTTCCTACTGCTCAACTCATTCCTGCAATTTTTCCAAGACTGTCACATAGGTTAAATGGGCAACAGCAGAGACACAAACACTTTTGTGAATACTGAATATTCACAGGAAGTGAGTGATCAGTAAATTGAGGGGAAATTACCAAACTTAAATGTACAAACATCAAAATGAAAAAAGTTGCATCTTGAGATTTAGTTAAGATTGAGAGACCAATTATCAAAGTATAGGCAATGATTTGCACCAACCCAAGACACCAAAATCGCAACCAACCAACTTAAGACTGTAAGCTGCAACTGGATATCATATAATTGTGTTGCTCAGTATGAAAGTAAATACAACACCATGACAATTGGTGGGTGAAGGACAGAACACAAGTTGAATTTTCTATTTCACTGAATCGTTAAACAGAATAGTGAGAATGTGAGAAAACACGTCAAATCAAAGATCCGGGAAGTGCATTATCATGGGGGAGCGAGAGGATAGGGGAACGGAAATGTTAACAAAATGCATATAATGTTCCTATATAATATTTCAAGCTTGTTTTACATAACTTAAACATATGGAAGGTAATAGGCTTCTGGTACTGAGTTTAAGGTTATTTAAAGCTTCACCAATGGTGTAAATAGGTTTGAAGCTTTACTGAAATTTTATTAAGTATTTTTATTAACCAATTTCAGATGATTACCACCTGTTTAACTTTTCCAGAAATAGATGTTAATGGATAATTTTTGAAATAATATCAAGTCCCAACAGATGCGACATTATCCCTGGTGGAAAAATAATTGAGAATTTCAATCCCCACCTCTGGATCCAGTTCCTCAAGGGCACTTTCTAGCTGTTGCAATTCTTCCGCGCTAAGTTTGCCAAGAAGTTCATCCTCATCAATATCCTTGTACTTCTCCAGGTCCTTCTTGAATGGCAGTGCCATCTCTTGTCACTTAATATATCGGAATCTAAGCAAGGCAATCCGTAACCAGACGTGTAACTTGCTGCCAAAGAAAAATCACAAAAACAGATTTTAAATCAATGTAAAGCTTCCCCCGAAAACACAGATTCACGTTTACAAAACAAGTCTCAAAGGAAATGTCAATATTTTCCTGAACATATCATAAATTGAAGAAAATTCCCCACAAGTAGGCAGTTTAGTAATTGCTTCGCAGATAGCATCAAGTTACACAACTAAAACAATGGAGCCTCTCTACACTCAGCCTTATCTGTAAGACCCACTCTTGCCTCGAGGTTCAAACCCATCGCGACTTATCTTTTTGAGGCTGATACTTCACATCATCTTTCAAGTGGGAAGTTAAACAGAGATAGTGCCTGTCCTCTCCAATAGGTGCTAAAGATCCCAACTACTCAAAGAAGCAAAATTCTTCCTGTTCCTTGGCCAACATCTCACCAATATTTTTTTAATCACCAATATTTTTTACAATAAATTTATGGTATCCAATTTTTTTTCGGGGCACTTTAGCATGGCCAATCCACAAATCCTGCACATCTTTGGGTTATGGGGGTGAGACTCACGCGGACATGGGGAGGACAGTGACCCAGGGCTGGGATCGAACCCGGGTCCTCGGCGCCGTGAGGCAGCAGTGCTAATCACTGTTTCCCCCGTGCCGTCCCAAATCTTATTATAAGAACATAATAAGAACTAGGAGCAGGAGTAGGCCATCTGGCCCCTCGAGCCTGCTCCATCATTCAATGAGATTATGGCTGATCGTTTGTGGACTCAGCTGCACTTTCCGGCCCAAACACCATAACCCTTAATCCCTTTATTCTTCAAAAAACTATCTATCTTTACCTTTAAAATATTTAATGAAGGAGCCTCAACTGCTTCACTGGGCAAGGAATTCCATAGATTCACAACCCTTTGGGTGAAGAAGTTCCTCCTAAACTCAGTCCTAAATCTACTTCCCCTTATTTTGAGGCTATGCCCCCTAGTTCTGCTTTCACCTGCCAGTTGAAACAATCTGCCCGCATCTATCCTATCTATTCCCTTCATAATTTTATATGTTTCAATAAAATCCCCTCTTATCCTTCTAAATTCCAACGAGTACAGTCCCAGTCTACTCAACCTCTCCTCGTAATCCAACCCCTTCAGCTCTGGGATTAACCTAATGAATCTCCTCTGCACACCCTCCAGTGCCAGTACGTCCTTTCTCAGGCAAGGAGACCAAAACTGAACACAATACTCCAGGTGTGGCCTCACTAACACCTTATACAATTGCAGCATAACTTCCCTAGTCTTAAACTCCATCCCTCTAGCAATGAAGGACAAAATTCCATTTGCCTTCTTAATCACCTGTAAACCAACTTTCTGTGACTCATGCACTAGCACACCCAGGTCTCTCTGCACAGCAGCATGCTTTAATATTTTATCATTTAAATAATAATCCTGTTTGCTGTTATTCCTACCAAAATGGATAACCTCACATTTGAGAACATTGTATTCCATCTGCCAGACCGTAGCCCATTCACTTAACCTATCCAAATCCCTCTGCAGACTTCCAGTATCCTCTGCACTTTTCACTTTACCACTCACCTTAGTGTCATCTGCAAACTTGGACACATTGCCCTTGGTCCCCAACTCCAAATCATCTATGTAAATTGTGAACAATTGTGGACCCAACACGGATCCCTGAGGGACACCACTAGCTACTGATTGCCAACCAGAGAAACACCCATTAATCCCCACTCTTTGCTTTCTATTAATTAACCAATCCTCTATCCATGCTACTACTTTACCCTTAATGCCATGCATCTTTATCTTATGCAGCAACCTTTTGTGTGGCACCTTGTCAAAGGCTTTCTGGAAATCCAGATATACCACATCCATTGGCTCCCCGTTATCTACTGCACTGGTAATGTCCTCAAAAAATCCCACTAAATTAGCTAGGCGCGACCTGCCCTTTATGAACCCATGATGCGTCTGTCCAATGGGACAATTTCTATCCAGATTCCTCGCTATTTCTTCCTAGATGATAGATTCCAGCATCTTCCCTACTACTGAAGTTAAGCTCACTGGCCTATAATTTCCCGCTCTCTGCCTACCTCCTTTTTTAAACAGTGGTGTCACATTTGCTAATTTCCAATCCACCGGGACCACCCCAGAATCTAGTGAATTTTGGTAAATCATCACTACTGCATCTGCAATTTCCCTAGCCATCTCTTTTAGCACTCTGGGGTGCATTCCATCGGGGCCAGGAGACTTGTCTACATTTAGCCCCATTAGCTTGCCCATCACTACCTCCTTAGTGATAACTATCCTCTCAAGGTCCTCACCTGTCATAGCCTCATTTCTATCAGTCACTGGCATGTTATTTGTGTCTTCCACTGTGAAGACCGACCCAAAAAACCTGTTCAGTTCCTCAGCCATTTCCTCATTTCCCATTATTAAAACTCCCTTCTCATCCTCTAAAGGACCAATATTTACCTTAGCCACTCTTTTTTGTCTTGTATATTTGTAAAAACTTTTACTGTCTGTTTTTATATTCTGAGCAAGTTTACTCTCATACTCTATCTTACTCTTCTTTATAGCTTTTTAGTAGCTTTCTGTTGCCCCCTAAAGATTTCCCAGTCCTCTAGTCTCCCACCAATCTTTGTCACTTTGTATGCTTTTTCCTTCAATTTGATACTCTCCCTTATTTCCTTAGATATCCATGGCGATTTTCCCTCTTTCTACCGTCCTTCCTTTTTGTTGGTATAAACCTTTGCTGAGCACTGTGAAAAATCGCTTGCAAGGTTCTCCACTGTTCCTCAACTGTTCCACCATAAAGTCTTTGCTCCCAGTCTACCTTAGCTTGTTCTTCTCTCATCCCATTGTAATCTCCTTTGTTTAAACACAAAACACTAGTATTTGATTTTACCTTCTCACCCTCCATCTGTATTTTAAATTCCACCATATTGTGATCGCTCCTCCCGAGAGGATCCCTAACTATGAGATCATGAATCAATCCTGTCTCATTACACAGGACAAGATCTAGGACCGCTTGTTCCCTCGTAGGTTCCATTACTATTATCTAATCATTTTTCACTGTTTCTAATAATTGCTTATTGTCACAAGTAGGCTTCAATTAAGTTGCAGTGAAAAGCCCCTCGTCACCACATTCCGGCGCCTGTATGCAACCTTGCCATGCAGAAATTGGTTGCCACATTTCTCAACATCAGAACTTTGTTCATTAGTGTCATCTTCATCTGTCTGACCTTTCTTACACATTCCACAAAGGTCAACTGCATCCAGCCCATTATATCATTCATACATCTTCTCCTCTGCTGCCCTCTCCGACCTGTTCACAGAATCTTTAAACTAAAGGAGGCATTCGACCCATCGAGTCTGCACTGGTTCACTGCAAAAGCAACCTACCGAATTGCACTCCCCTCCCTTATCCCTGTAACAGTGCACATTATTTATTTTCAGATAGCAATGCAATTGCCTTTTGAATGCCTCGATCAAACCTGCCTCCACACCCTTTCAGGAAATTTGTTTTCTAGCGAAAATATTTTTTCTCATCACTTTTACACTTTTGCCTATTTTTTTTGAATCGGTGCTCTCTAGTTCTTTATCTAATCTTGAGGGAACAGTTCCTCACTATTTAACCTGTCCATACCCCTCATGATCTTGAATACCTCTATCAAGTCTCGTCTCCATCTTCTCTCCGAGTACAACTGACCAATCCTCCCCAATCTATCTTTCCATTGATCTTTCCTTCCAACAATCATCTCAGCCTCCCCATCTGCTCTAATGTGACCAAAGTATTGCATCTTTGTCTGATGTTCTGCACTAATTTCCTCTCCTTCAGCCATTTCCAGCACTTCCTCATTAGTCACTGCCTGCCTGTTTTAAGCTGTGAAACTTCCACCTATATATCATATATATATATTTAAAATATAATTAAAAAATAACCTATATATTTTTTCATTTCATTATATATCCACATCTCGAATGCATTAAATTTACCAAGAGTCTTTGTTTTTTTTGTCCATGTCTCCAAGGCATACACCTTTGATGATCAAATATAATACATCAGCATCTTTTCCCCAAGATTCAGACTCAGTTTCTACAGTAACTACACTTGTAAATCGATTAATTTTTAGTAAGCAGCTGGAGACATCCTTAGATTGTGAAAGGCATAATGTAAAGTTATTTTTTAAGCAGCTAATGACTTCAATACGTGGGATTTTTAAAGTGAATGTGTAATCTATAAAGTTCCATTAGCATTCTTTTGAATGCATTACCTTTATGGACAGTTTTGATTAATGTAGAACTGGTTCCTGTCAATTTATGTTAATGTCAGAACAGGGCAGTAAACATATTTTCCTATCCGAAATAGAAAAATCTTGTACTATATATAACAGTTGTCAGACAAGAAAATCAAGTTAACATTCTGACTCAAAAAAAGTGCCTTTAAAGGTTTGCATAAGTGCCAATTTAATCTCACACCATTAGAAATTGAAGAACTGCCAGTACCTGAATACTGCAACACTGACCAGGGCACAGCCTGCAAATAATTAAATCTTTCTCCTGCCCAAAGCCAGCATCTGACATTCCATATGCCACATCATACTCAACACTCTCCTCCTCCAATAACAAAAAAGGCAACAACAATTTACAAGTCTAAATATCGTTTGAAGTGTACGTTGATGCCCCTGTGGTCAGTATTCTGAGCATTCATATATTAAGAGACCTGGGCTTGGGTGTACAGGAAACAATTCCAAAGTTTGCAGATGACACAACAAAACTCAAGTAAGACAGTAACAGATTCCAGAAGAGTGTAATTACAATGGATCAAATTCCCAAATTACTTACAGACATATTGAACTTTTAAGAAAGAAGTGTAGTTTTTTTAAAAAGGGCATTCAAACAAAAGGTGGCTCAGACTGTAAAGTAACCACTTGCTGGAAAATTCCACTTTGAATTACATTTGATCAACCAGCCCAGAGAATGGAATGTCACACCTTTTCAGACATACACTTCAAAGGAAGAGTTGCAATGTAAAAACTGAACTGTAATCTTCTGTGGAGATAATAGAGGATCATTACCATCTCAGCACAAACAGAAACCATTTCCTGAGTTAAATCCCAGATTGTGGAAAGATGAGAATTGAAAGACCCATTTCAGATACTGCAGAGCTAATTTTATGATTCCATGTTGTTGCTTGGAGCCTTACAGACCTCAAGCACATTTTGGAAATTGATGATTTTCATTCTGTATCTATGTTTTACATCTCTTTGGTAAACAGTTCAGTACAAAATTTAATTTAGACATACAAATAATTTAAATATACACAAACACTATGAATAGCAATAAATAGATAAGGATACCCATTCTTTATATAAATGTGATCAAAATTAATTTTTGATGTTATTTTGTTCACCAATGTCATTCACAGTACGTTATATGAAATTACACGAAACAACCGGACTGATTAGTTCATATTGATGAGCAAGCAGCAAGAACTCTTGGGAATGCAATGGGTAGTGTGGTATTGCGCTGACTTGGGAGAGAGACGACAATGGATTAAACAAATATTTGAATTAATCTGTAGAATCATAGAATGATGCCTGGCAGGAACCTGCTATTCATTCCATGGTGCCTAAACAGCTATCCAATTAGATCTATTTTCTTGCTCTCCCCCAATAAACCTGCAAAATTTTCTGAGTCAAGCCAATGGGCACAGCTCAGTAGCCAGCTACATAGGTTTAAGAGCATCATTTAAGTAAATGCTTTTCAACATTTAGCTCAGATGCAAAACAATTCTGATTCTTTTAATTTAGCAAATAGAGAGAGTCTCCAAAGTGATTGAATATACAGTCAATAAAGAACTTCATTACATATGAACATAGAAACTGGGAGCAGGAGTGGGCAATTGAGCCCTTCAAATCTGCTCCACCATTCAATACAATCATGGCTGATCTCCTTTCGGCCTCAACTCTACTTTCCTGCCAGGTCTCCATAACCCTTCAACTCACTACTAATAAAAAGAATCTGCGGGCAGCAGGTTAGCACTGTTACCTCACACCGCTGAGGACCCAAGGTCGATCCCGGCCCCGGGTCACTGTCCATGTGGAGTTTGCACATTCTTCCCATCTCTGCGTGGGTGTCACTCCCACAACCCAAATCTGTGCAGTGTAGGTGGATTGTCGACGATAAATTGTCCCTTAATTGAAAAAAAATAATTGGGTACTCTTAAATTTTTTTTAAACTAATAAAAATATTTGTCCATCTCCTCCTTAAATATACTCAATGTCCCAGCATCCACCACACTAGGGTAGTGAATTCCACATATTCACTACCCTTTGAGAAGTCATTTATCCTCATCTTTGTTTTAAATCTGCTACCCCCTCATCCTAAAACTATGACCTCTTGTTTCAGATTGCCCCACAAGAGGAAGCATCCCCTCTGTCTACTTTGCCAATACTGTTTTATTATCTTACCTATTTCAATTAGATCCCCTCCCATTCTTCTAAACCTGAGAGAGTATAGGCCTAAACTGCTTAATCTCTCTTCATAAGACAAAACCCCACCTCTGGATTTAATCAAATGAACTTCCTCTGAACTCCCTCTAATGCAACTACATCCCTCCTCAAATAAGGGAACCAAAACTATACACAGTACTCCAGGTGCAGCCTGAGCAATACCTAGTTGCAGCAACACTTCCCTACTTTTATACTCTATTCCTTTAGTTATAAAAGGCCAAAATTCCAGTTGCCTTCCTTATTACCTACACTAGTTTTCTGTGATTCATGTACGAGGACCCAGATCCTTCTGTACTGAAACACTCTGAAGTTTCTCTTCATTTAGATAATAAGTTGTATTTCCATCTTTCCAACCAAAATGGATAACCTCACACTTGCATTACTTCTTTTAAACTCATGGAACTGCACAGGTTACACAATTAAAACTGCATTCACATGGCTCATAAGACACTAGACACCTTTATTAGAATAATCATCTACAGGTTGCACCACATCTAAAGCTTAAATAATTTGAAAACCAGTAAATTCTGGAGGTCAACTGGTTGCAAGTGACTTATCCTTTGTGTGCGCACCTTACTTTCCACCATCAACCAGCAGCACAATGGCAGGGTTTTGCTTTAAAAGGTTAACGGCCATGTTAAATATTGAACAATACTGTACAAGGTTACAGTATGGAATGTTTACCACAGTCAATAGCACCCTCGGAAAAGCTTGAGGAGGCATAAGTGGATAAAGTAAAGTAACCAAGCCCCAATATATGAAGCATGAAAGTTTGAACAGTAAGTGGTATATGAAGAAATAGATACATTTAAATGCTTACAAGCCCCCAAAGGCAGCAATTGGCACAGTATTTTGGGAAAGGGCAGAAAAGAGGAAAAAAGCTTGAACTCATGACACAGGTCAATTCTATTCCACGTAAACAGCTACACAATACAATGTTTAATAGTATGCACAGCACACACTGTATTACTTGTTAAGAGGCAACCAGCAGATGGTTTTATGTCCAAATCTAATCCAAAAACAATCTTGTCCCTCCTCACCATAAGTATGTCAAGGCTTTCCAAGCGCAAATCTACATGGATGCAGTCCTTCAAATTTCCATGGGGTTGGAGGAAAGGGGAATACTTTGTTGTCTACTGGCAGATTTGCATTGTACGCCATGGTTGCAATGTTTTTTTGTTGATGGGGGTCTCATTTTCTGTACCTCAAAATTTAATCTTGTATCACAGGGAATTCATTTCTGGATAATCATACCATTCACACTTGTTTTAACACACATTTTGGCACCAGGCTCTAAAATGTTTGGTGCTCCTGATTTAAGGTATATATCCGGTTTTATTTTGCTGCATCATAAATGGGTCAGCTTTCTTTCTGGAACAAAAGAGAAAATGCTGGAAAATCTCAGCAAGTCTGGCAGCATCTGTAGGGAGAGAAAAGAGCTAACGTTTCGAGTCCGATGACTCTTTGTCAAAGCTAACAGACAGAGTAGGTGGGAAATATTTATACTGTGGAGTGAGAATGAAAGATTAGTCATAGAGACAGAAACCCAGGGAAACCAGGTGCTAATGGCCACAGATACCAAGGGAAAAGAGTGTTAATGGCAGTCCCCAGAGAGGACAAAAGATGTGAACGGTCAAACAGCAGGGAAACGAACATCAGAGGATCAACTGTAGGTGTGGGGGGAGGGGAAGCAAAGAGGAGAAAGATGCAGGAAAGGTGGATAAGTTTGGGGAGGAAAAATTAAATGTATATTAAGAAATGGTAAAAGACAGTTAAAATGCAAATTTGACTTTTCTTTACAGTTCGACTAGATCATAGAATTTACAGTGCAGAAGGAGGCCATTCGGCCCATCGAGTTGGCACCAGCCCTTGGGAAGAGCAGCCTACTTAAGCCAATGCCTCCACCCTGTCCTCGTAACCCCACCTAACCTTTTTTTGGACACCAAGGGCAATTTAGCATGGCCAATCCACATCTTTGGACTGTGGGAGGAAACCAGAGCACACGGAGGAAACCCACACAGACACGGCGAGAACGTGCAGACTCCACACAGACAGTGACCCAAGCCGGGAATCGAACCTGGGACCCTGGAGCCGTGAAGCAACTGTGCCAGCCACTGTGTCATCATGCTGCCCATGATACCAGTAAGCAAAAATAAATAATCTTATAACCAACAATGAAACAGGCATGGTGAGGAATATTAAACTTAATCTATAATGGTGATCCAAAGCCATTGGGTGGGATTCTCCGATCCCCCGCCGGGTCGCAGAATCGCCGGGGGTCGGCGTGAATCTCACCCCTGCTGCCCACCGAATTCTCCGGCCCTCCAAAAGTCGGCAAGGCGCGAGTCGTGCCACCCGTCCCGGAGAATGGTGGGGACCGGCGCGACTCAACGGGCCCCGGGGCTGCCCGAAGTCTCTGGCCCGCGATGGGCCGAAGTCCGCTGGTTTTTTTGCCAGTCCCACTGTCATGGATCAGACTAGGTCCCTTACCGCGGGACCTGGAGGCGTGAGCGGGCTCCGAGATCCTGGGGGGGGGGCAAACTGCCCAGGGGGTGCCCCCACGGTGGCCTGGCCCGCTATCAGGGCCCACTGATCGGCGGGTGGGCCTGTGCCGTGGGGGCACTCTTTTACTACGCGTCGGCCGTGTCAGCCTCCATGATGGCCGACGCGTAGGTGACCCCTGCGCATGCGCAGGGATGACGTCAGCAGTTGCTGACGCACCCGCGCATGCGCGGACTCTCGTCGGCCGGCGGAGTCCCTTCGGCCCCGGCTGCCGTGACGCCAAAGGCCTTCCACACCGGCTGGTGGGGTGCAAACCACTTTGGCGCCGGCCTAGCCCCTGAAGGTGCGGAGGATTCTGCACCTTTGGGGCGGGCCGACGCCAGAGTGGTTCACGCCACTCCGTCCCGCCGGGAACCCCCGCCCCGCCGGGTACGGGAGAATCCCGCCCATTATCTTTCACAGCTTTAAAACTCAAAAGATCAGAAAATGGACAATGGTGCAAGGGATCAAGCGGAATTTTTAATACTCAATAGAGTAATGTGGTTTAATAGCAGAAAGCTCAGATTTCAGTTCTGGATATGTTTAGTTCAACAGATGTTGCAGCTAAAGAAAGCACAGAAACAAAACAAAAAAAAATTGGAACTGCATGCATCAGGTTCCAAATGGGAGTTGTTCCCAGCCAGAAACATTATCTAAAAGTCCCACCCAAATTTTATGTTTGCACAGAAGAAAATGTGATGGCCTGAAATAAAACAGTAATCTTCCACTTTATCAGAAGTGCAATTTCCAAAGCTACTTTTTTTGTTTATATAAAAAATAGAATCATCTGATCAAATCACTGCCCTTCCCAGAAGATTGCTTTCAGTGACAAACAATTTTATGATATCAGTATTCATATCACGTTTATAGGGAATAGGAAACTCCAACAGAAGCTGCAAGTGCCAGATTCCACATGTTTGCATGCAAGTGCCAGATTCCAGTCTTCGTACTATCACAAAGTCATTAAATTTGCAGTTATTATAGTTTTGAATTAACTGCTCCTGTCATGGGGACAAAGAAAAATGGTAATGAAGTAAATTAAGACACGGGACATAACTTGAAAATTCATTTGTGTAATGTAAATTAAGTTATGGTCAGCACCACAATAAAATATAGATTTTTTAAAAATATTTTTTATTCTCCTTTTTCACATGTTCTTCCAAATTTACACCCAACAATAAACAATAATCAGTAACAAATGCAACTTTAATCCCCATATCAACGATCCCATCCTCCCACCAAACCTCAAACATTAGCCCGCATGTTAACATAAACAAATGACAAAAAGGAATCAGGAATCACCCATAGTCACCATTAGCACATACAGTACCTCTCCCCCCAACCCTCCCAGTACCCCCCCAATGTTCAATGTGATCCAATTTTCGAAAGTGCATAATGAATAACACCCATGAATTGTAGAACCCGTCCATCCTTCCCCTCAGTTCAAATTTGACCTTTTCAAGCGTCAAGAATTCTAGCAGGTCCCCCCCGCCATGCCAAGGCACAGGATGGAGGGGTTGATTTCTACCCTAACAGGATCCGCCTTCGGGCGATCAACGAGGCGAAGGGTTCAATATCTGCCTCCGTGCCCGTTTCCAACCCTGGCTGAACCGACACCCCGAATATAGGGGGCGATTCTCTGAGCCCCGCGCCGGGCTGGAGAATCGCCGCAACCGTGCCCCGCCGCGCGATTCTCCGAGGTGCGGAGAACCGGCGCCATTTGCGCCAGCGCGTTTGGTGCGGCGCCGGCCACGGGCCGCTGGAATCGGTAGGGCCGCCGATTCTCCCGCCCAAATGGGCCGAGTGGATCCGACAGAGTCCTGCCGGCGCCGTTCACCCCTGGTTTCTGCTGGCAGGAACTCTGCGCGGAGTGGGGGGGGGGGGGGGGCTCCGATGGGGTCTGGCCCGCGATAGGGGCCCACCAATCGGCCTCTCCTCCTCGTTTTCCATCCCCCCCCACCTCCCCCGCAACGTTCACACACATCTTCTACCCTCTCAAAGAGCCGGCTCATCCTCGCCTTTCTACGGTGTGCTCTACACAATAAAATATAGATGGTATTGCATATGTACTCAATTATAAACATTTGCATTAAATTTGAATATAAATTTTAAAAGTAACTGCATTGGCTACATACTGTAGATCTTTGATAAACTAGTTTCATAATGCATTCTTGTCTTATCTACTACAGATAAGTATGAACAGGTGTGTTTTGCATTATATTTTAAAATACGAATGAACAAAAAAACTTCAGAAATTATTAATACTGAACTCAAGGTTTCAATATGCCACAATCAGATTCAATAAGCTTTGGATTTTTGTCTCAAACACCACTTGACAAAGGGTCATCTGGACTCGAAATGTTAGCTCATTTCTCTACGTACAGATGCTGCCAGACCTGCTGATATTTCCCAGCATTTTCTCTTTGGTTTCAGATTCCAGCAACCACAGTAATTTGATTTATTCAGTGTTATTATTGAATATCTTTCCTAATTTCTATTGTAGAATCAGATTCCCATCTTAGGTTGCACCCATGAAGATAAAGCAGATGAACAATAGCTCATTGTATTCTGAGGTGAGTCACACTCGGTGACCCATCTTAATGCAAGCAACTTTACACACACTTCACCAGTCTAAAAATATCAAACACAGACCAGCCACCAGTTTTTATCTAAAAGTAATGGCAAAAATATTGGTTAAAGTAAAAAGTGAAAATTATAGCTTCTTCTAAATTGCTTACCAAAAATTTACCAGGCAAAATTCAAGGATGATGATGAACAAAAGTCAATTTTTCAAGAACATATATTGCAGCAAATCTGTTCATCTAAATGTGAACACAAACTTAATTTGAACAGAAAGTGGATAAATATGCCAGATTTTGTAGCCTGGGGAAACTTTCAACTCCTGCTACAAATTGATTCTAGCTGTATACAGGTGTCAGCTGTAGCTCAATTGGCAGCACTCTTACCTCAGATACAAGGCTGTGGCTCAGAGACTGGAGTACACTGCAGTACTAAAGGAGTGCTGCACTTTTGGAAGTGCCGTCTTTTGGATGAGGCACCTTCGTTCTAAGGTGGATACAGATGCAGCCATGGCATTGTTTTGAAGACAAGAAAAGTTATCCCTGGAGCCTTGGCCAATAATTAGCCTACAATCAGCATCACTCGAGCAGATTACCTGGTCATAATCACACTGCTGTTTTTGGGAGGCAGTATACAAATTGACTGCTCCTTTTTCTAAATTACATCAATAACTATACTTTCAAGGACTGCATTTTACATAATTGTGGTATGAAATTCAGAGGTTGTGAAAGTCATCACATAGATGGAAGTTTTCTTTTCCCTTTAGTCTGCAGCTTTAATCTTCAAATCATTTCACATGACCTCAATCAACATTAATTAAATTACCAAAAACATGCCAGAGTATTAAGGGGGGAATGCTTTTGGTCAAATGTTCCTTCTCCTTTTGAAAGTATTAGCTATTAAGTACAACAGACAGCATAAAACAGGCACTGATGTGAAACCAGCACCAAAGAATACAGAAACTGGTTACACCTCCATTCTGTTTTGGTCACTGGGCAAAACATAACATGTATTCGAGTGAGCTCTATACCTGCGCCACCTAAACGATGGTTTAAGTTGAACATGAAAAGGTTTCTTCAGTCTATTGGGATGCCTGGAAGCTTAACATTTTAACTCATTCCATCTTCATTATAATGCATTCAAATTACACCATATAGTTTGGATCAATCCATAGCTGAAACCAGTTCCTGCCAATAACCTCCATAGTATAACTGACATTTTCCATTCATAACAGGTATTGTTTCAATTATATTTATTGTAAAATGCATCAAGTAGCCTGCTTTTGTAAAAATAAAGTCAAAGTTTTCAAATATATCAATATACATCAACATCTAGGGAAGCACAAGTGGATAGCACTGTGGCTTCACAGCGCCAGGGTCCCATGTTCGATTCCCTGCTGGGTCACTGTCTGTGAGGAGTCTGCACGTTCTCCCAGTGTTTGCGTGGGTTTCCGGGTGCTCCGGTTTCCTCCCACAGTCCAAAGAAGTGCAGGTTAGGTTGATTGGCCATGATAAATTGCCCTTAGTGTCCAAACGGTTATGAGGGGTTATTGGGTTACGGGGATAGGGTGGAAGTGAGGGCTTGAGTGGGTCTGTGTAGACTCGATGGGCCGAATGGCCTCCTTCTGCACTGCATGCTCTATGTTCGTTGTATTAATGCCAGAGCTTTCTTAACTTTACGTAAATCTTTTGTTTCCACTGTGTTCAAAGGAACTTGCTAAAGGACTTAAAATTTCGTAGGGCATCCATCTGTCGTGAGTCCTTTGCCAGATTGTAAACTGTTATTAAAACTCTGGACCTCATTACATGTATCCATGATTCCACCTGAAATGAGGCACAATGTTAAGTAATGGTATATACACATTCCTGCATTTAGTAACAAAAACAGATTAAGAATTTTTTTTTTAAAACAGCTAGTGTGTAAAATTTAGAAGTTTGATTTGATGGCTTATTCAATGAGACATTTATCCTTTTTTGGGTTCAGTGCACACAGCTGCAGCCACTCCCTCAACTGATTACTACATATGATCTGATGCCAAATAAAAGCAAAACAACCTTGATTCCAAGTCTACTTAGCACATACAACCAGACCATGGATACTTGGATTAATCACAGATAAAGATGCAAACATTTTCTGTAGCTTCAATGTAGTCCTCTTTTCCCATTCTTTTCCTTTCCCTCCTCCTACCCAACAGCATCCAGCACACAATGTTTCCTCTGCACAGCAGAGATCTGACACAGAATTATCTGGTCTGCATCACACAAGGCAGTGAATTATACCCTGCCAGAAGAGGCGAACAGTCTTTTAAAAAAAACACTTCTTTACAAATAAACTTCTGAACGACAAACTCTTTTTCAGGACCCACTGACTTCAAGCTAGGAAAATTAAAGATCGTTACATCAGTTGCCAGTATGAGAGCGAAGCAAGTTAACAGTTGCACGCATTTAGGCACTTGTATGTCCACATTCAAGAATGGCCCATTTCGATTAGCAAATTTTAGAATAGGACCACATTATTAAACTAAATTAACTTGATTGACAAAAGCCAATCTTCATTCCAATTTAGAATTGAAACCATTCTATGTGGTTCAACATCTCTTAAGAGTAATGTGGGCATTGCAACTGAAATGCAGGGTCAAGCATATTTTAGCATCTCACTTTTAAACTGTTTCACCATTGGTGGTCATGTCTTCAGTTGCCGAGGCCCTAAGGTCTGAAATACTCGCCCTACACCCCTATGCCTCTCAAGTTCACTTTCCTCCATTCAAAATGCTTAAATCTACCTCCGAATCATATGAGGTGGTAAAAGGTCAGGCAACCAAAAGATTTTTTGGTGTCATATTTTGTTTTACAATGCTCTTCAAGTATTTGGTATATTTCATTACTTCAAAGGTGTTATATAGAAACAGGTTGTTCTTGTTTAGTGTTGAATAGGTTGGCTTTTCCCAGACAAAACAATTAATTAAATATTCTTAACACTAAAGCAGACTTCTTAGGGAGCACAGTTGGCTCCTGTTTGGTTTCAATGCACTGCATGACAAATTTGTGCAATATTCAAAGTCATTTGAAATGCAGGTGTCACTTACATGCAAGACCACAGTCCCCTATTTGGTAAGGAAACAAGAGCTCAAAATGTACACATTGCACAGATCACATATATAGCGTTTGTTGCCACTTGCATTTCTCCCATACTTACCACGAAAATGGCCATTAGTTGGCACCAACATTTCACAATTGCCAGCTGTGGCTCAGTTGGGAGCACTCACACCCATGTCAGATGGTTGTGGGTTCAAGTGTCACTCCAAGATTTCAGCATAACAATCTAGGTTGACACTAATGCAGTACTAACAGAGTTCTGCATTGTTAACGGTGTCATGTTTCAGGTGAGATGTTAAACCAAGGGCCCCATATGTCTTCTCAAAACATTCCATGGCACTATTTATCTCCAGTGACTTGGCCAATATTTATCTCCCAACCAAAATCACAAAAATAGATTATCTGGACATTATCATATTGTTGTTTTATAGGTTCAAGTCCCAAGCCAGAGACTTGATCACAAATTCCAGGTTGACACTCCAGTGTAGTACCGAGGGAGTTTGTCAGAGGAGACATTAAACTGAGGCCCCATGTGGTCTCAGCTGGAAGTAACAGGTCAAGTTTGAAGAAAAGCAGAAAGTTATCCCTGCTGGTCTGGCTCCTCATCAGCATTGGTTAAATTACACACCATCATATTGCTGTTCATGGGAGTCTGCTGTGCATAATTTTGTTGCCACATTTCAATAATTTTTTTTTTTTTTTAAATTTTTTTATTGGAATTTTTTGCAGAAAATATAACAAAAAGTATAGCAAAAAGCAGTAATATGCAACTAACAGCCCCATAACACCCACAATTCCCCCCATACCGTAACATCACATGTATCACATTCCCCCACCCCCCCCCCCCAAACAAGAGAACTTAACCATAAATTAAAATTAGATAAATCAAATTTAAATAAAATAAGCTAACATAATCAACGCCCCCCCCCACCCACCCCCCCCCCCCCCCCCGGGTTGCTGCTGCTACTGTCCCAGTACCCTATCGTTGAGCCAGAAAGTCGAGGAAAGGTTGCCACCGTTTAAAGAACCCTTGCACCGATCCTCTCAGGGCGAATTTAACCTTCTCAAGCTTAATAAAGCCCGCCATGTCATTGATCCAGGTCTCCACGCTTGGGGGCCTCGCGTCCTTCCACTGTAGCAAAATCCTTCGCCGGGCTACTAGGGACGCAAAGGCCAGCACACCGGCCTCTTTCGCCTCCTGCACTCCCGGCTCTACCCCAACCCCAAAGATCGCGAGTCCCCATCCTGGCTTGACCCTGGATCCCACCACCCTTGACACCGTCCTCGCCACCCCCTTCCAGAACTCCTCCAATGCCGGGCATGCCCAGAACATATGGGCATGGTTCGCTGGACTCCCCGAGCACCTGGCACACCTATCTTCACCCCCAAAGAACCTATTCATCCTCGTCCCAGTCATGTGGGCCCTATGCAGCACCTTGAATTGGATGAGGCTAAGCCGCGCACACGAGGAGGAAGAATTTACCCTCTCCAGGGCATCAGCCCATGTCCCGTCTTCGATCTGTTCCCCCAGTTCCCCCTCCCACTTCGTTTTCAGCTCCTCTACTGATGCCTCTTCCTTCTCCTGCATAAGCTTGTAGATATCGGATATCTTCCCCTCCCCGACCCAGACCCCCGAGAGCACCCTGTCACTCACCCCCTTCGCGGGGAGCGCAGGGAATCCCTCCACCTGCCGTCTAGCAAATGCCTTTACCTGCAGATATCTAAACATGTTTCCCGGCGGGAGCCCAAATTTCTCTTCCAACTCCCCCAGGCTCGCAAACCTTCCGTCGATAAACAGGTCCTTCAGCTGTCTAATGCCCGCTCTATACCATCCCCGAAATCCCCCATCCATGTTCCCCGGGACGAACCTATGGTTCCCCCTTAACGGAGCCTCCATCGAGCCCCCCACTTCTCCCCTATGTCGCCTCCACTGCCCCCAAATCTTGAGGGTAGCCGCCACCACCGGACTCGTGGTATACCTCGTGGGAGGGAGCGGCCACGGCGCCGTTACCAGGGCCCCCAGGCTTGTATCCCCACAGGACGCTCCCTCCATCCGTTTCCATGCTGCCCCCTCCCCCTCCATCACCCACTTACGCACCATCGACACGTTGGCCGCCCAGTAATACCCCGAGAGGTTGGGCAACGCCAGCCCCCCCCCATCCCTACTCCGCTCCAAGAAGACCCTCTTCACCCTTGGGGTGCCATGCGCCCAAACAAATCCCATGATGCTGCTGGTCACTCTTTTAAAAAAGGCCCTAGGGATAAAGATGGGCAAGCACTGGAAGAGGAACAAGAACCTCGGGAGAACCGTCATTTTGACGGATTGCACTCTGCCCGCCAGCAATAGCGGCACCATGTCCCACCTTTTAAATTCCTCCTCCATCTGTTCCACTAGTCTGGTGAAGTTAAGCTTATGAAGAGCCCCCCAACTCCTGGCCACCTGCACCCCCAGGTACCTGAAACTCTTCACTGCCCGCCTGAAGGGGAGCCTCCCAATTCCCTCCTCCTGATCTCCCGGGTGCACTACAAATACCTCGCTCTTTCCTAAGTTCAGCTTATAGCCCGAGAAGCCCCCAAATTCCGCTAACAGTTCCATCACCCCCGGCATTCCCCCCTCTGGGTCCGCCACATATAACAGCAGGTCGTCTGCATACAGCGATACCCGGTGCTCCTCCCCCCCCCGCACCAGACCCCTCCACTTCCCTGACTCCCTCAACGCCATGGCCAGCGGTTCAATCGCCAGTGCAAAGAGCAGGGGGGACAGGGGACACCCCTGCCTGGTCCCACGATAAAGCCTAAAATACTCCGATCTCCTTCCATTTGTGACTACACTCGCCATCGGCGCCGCGTAAAGCAGCCTCACCCATTTGATGAATCCCTCCCCAAATCCAAACCTCTCCAGCACCTCCCATAGGTACCCCCATTCAACTCTATCAAACGCCTTCTCTGCATCCAGCGCCACCACTATCTCCGCCTCCCCCTCCACTGCCGGCATCATGATAACATTGAGCAGTCTCCGCACATTCGTGTTGAGCTGCCGCCCCTTGACAAACCCTGTCTGATCTTCATGAATTACCTCTGGCACACAATCCTCTATCCTGGTAGCCAGGATCTTCGCCAGCAACTTAGCGTCTACGTTAAGGAGTGAAATAGGCCTATATGATCCGCACTGCAAGGGGTCCTTATCCCGTTTTAGGATCAAAGAGATCAGTGCCCGCGACATCGTCGGGGGCAAAGCCCCCCCCTCCCACGCCTCATTGAAAGTTCGCACCAGCAGGGGACCCACCAGGTCCGCATATTTTTTGTAAAATTCTGCCGGGAACCCGTCCGGCCCCGGGGCCTTATCTGACTGCATTTGCCCGATCCCCCTGACTAGCTCCTCCAACTCTATCGGCGCCCCCAGCCCCTCAACCAGCCTCTCTTGAACCCTTGGGAAACATAGCCTGTTCATGAAGCTCTCCATCCCCTCTCTCCCCCTCGGAGGTTCCGACCGGTACAATCCCTCGTAAAAGTCCCTAAAGATCCCGTTTACTTCTGTCCCCTTCTGCACTACATTTCCACCCCCATCCTTCACTCCCCCAATTTCCCTAGCCGCATCTCGCCTACGGAGCTGATGCGCCAACATCCTGCTCGCCTTCTCTCCATACTCATATACCGCACCCTGCGCCCTCCTCCACTGTGTCTCCGCCTTTCTGGTGGTCAGCAAGTCAAAATTGGCCTGCAACCTGCGCCGTTCTCCCAGCAACCCTTCCTCCGGTGCCTCCGCATATCTCCTGTCCACCTCCAGAAGCTCTCCCACCAGTCTCTCCCTCTCCTTCCTCTCCTTCCTTTCCCTGTGGGCCCGGATGGAGATCAGCTCCCCCCGGATCACTGCTTTCAGAGCCTCCCAGACCATCCCCACCTGGACCTCCCCCGTATCATTGGTAACCAGATACCCCTCAATGCTTCTCCGAACCCTCTTACACACCTCCTCCTCCGCCAGCATCCCCACATCCAGGCGCCAGAGCGGGCGCTGGTCCCGCGCCTCCCCCATCTCCAGATCAATCCAGTGCGGGGCATGGTCCGAAATCGCTATGGCCGAATACTCGGCATCCTGCACCCTCGGGATCAACCCCCTGCTCAGGACAAAAAAGTCTATCCGGGAATAAACCCTATGGACGTGAGAGAAAAAGGAATACTCCCGCGCTCTCGCCACATTTCAATAATAACTACAATTCAAAAAGTAGATAATTAATTGTAAATCACCATGGGATTTTGTGAAAAGCACAATATATAAACACAAGTCTTCTTATTTGAGACTCCCACTCCCAGCACTCGTCAATTGGGATTATCACATATCAGTCACAATGTCATAAACGGCGGAGCAGACCGAATGGGGCGAATGGCCTACTTCTGCTCCTACAAGACCAAGTTGAAGAGTTATTTCAGACAATTAAGTGTGATTTCAGTAATTCAGGATATTCCAATTGCCCGACACAGAATCATGCCTAAATCATTCCCAGCTCAGAGCTCAAGTTACTACAATGCCCCTCAACTCCCTCCAACAAATATTTTAACTGTCCCTTTAGAAATTCCCAAATACTTGCCATTGTTATAGTCAATATTACAACACATTGCCAACAGTTACAATTTGATTCATTAAATGGTTACTAAACAGATAAAAAGCACAGTTTCATAGTTGTTATATGGCATGAAATTGTCTTGTAGTAACAAAAAACAGCTCCAATTTTATCAAGACAACAGGATTCAACCAGGTGTTGCACAAAGGTCCTCGAGTTGGTTCACTGTCTTGTGGGTGAATGTGTTGTAGGAATGTCACCTGAGGAAGGAGCTGCGCTCCGAAAGCTCGTGTTTGAAACAAACCTGTTGGACTTTAACCTGGTGTTGTAAGACTTCTTATTGTGGATGAATGGAAGCAACTTTCCATCCTGCCACAGCGAGCCACCATGAAACCAAGTCTATATGAAGATATCTGCTCACTGCTCAAGAATGATGCAGGGAAAGAATGCACCATTTAAGGGATGGAAATAAAAATTAAGGTTTTGATAATACAATGGAAACTAGGCTATGGGATAAACATAAAATAATGCATCAGTAACTTGTAGCCACCCTATAAAGGAAAAGGAAAAAATAAATTTTTCAACTTCAAAAATGGTCTGGCACTTCTGTAATCTTAAATTTAAAAATGACTCTAAAATAACTAGAATGTGCCCTCCCGAGACCTGATTATTAACAAGATGCATCTAAGTGACTGAAATGTTACACATTTCTATCAAGTGTTTACTTTACAGAGAACTTAAAACAACTATATTTTTCGGCTTTGCAGAAAGACTTCTCTTGTGCTCAGCCCCAAAGTCCAGTAGAATCCTGTAATCAAGTTCTCACTAACTATAAATGAAGTGTAATACAATGCACAACATCTGATCTGGAAGCATTGTCCCAGGATCAAACAGAAATTCTTGCTACTGTAACAAACACAGAAAATACTTGAGTCTTCCTGATCTTCAGAAAATAGTCTTAAGTTACAAACTACAGAACAGGTTTATTAAAAGTAAACAAACAGTAGTCAAATGCAACATAATAGCGAGCACTATTTTACAAACTTTTAACTCATGGTCCCCTTGAGCGCAAATTAAGGGTCCAGGTTTTGTAGAAGTGATGATAATAAAACTGTTGACATTTGCCATCATTACTCCTATGAAGTGGACAACAAATTCTGGAGTCTGCATGTGCACGGTTAACCACTTAAATTAATTAAGAATCTGCTGCCAGAGATTCTATGCAGCCCTGGATGTGTGCCGTTCAGGTCCCCCTCGCATTGAAATTGAAGGTGTACTCCCAAGTACTTGTGTCTAAAAAACCTTGACAATCTTAGATTCATGAATGAGGTGCAACCGGGTTCTTAAAGATGTACTTAAGTTCTTAATTAACTGCTAAGCAGCCTCACAGAGTAATTTCATATTTGTAGAGTATCAAATTTCTCCATTATGTTCCACTTCTTAAAAAAAATTAATGGTATTTCAGCTTCTACCTTGATCACTTGTGTGTGGTCCAAGCATACATTTAATTATCTGAAATATTTAAATTAAAAGCAGAGATTTTCAATGTTTTTACTTTGTGATTTGCTGTCAGTGGAAGTTCTCCAATGTGATTGCCTGCTTATCTTGCTTGATGATATCACTGCTGCTCGATGCCCAGAGATCCCTTTCACTTGGCATCAGATTCAAACGGATTTTGGAAAAGGGGAAAATGTGCACCACAGAGATCACTAGATCTTTGCAAGCAGTTTTCTTGAGGTCAGTGGCTAGGTCAATGGCTAATTAGTGCCTTTACTTCCCCACTAACCGTAAAATCCAGCTAAAACAGCAAAACCTTTTAACAACCGCATGAATAGTATTAAACCTAGATTGCTCTCTATACAATAATGTCATTCTTATACACGAGTATCTGTAATGGCGCTAGACTGAGACCATCCTCCCCACAAGAAACCTTGTCCAGCGAATCAACAACGGGCAGATAGATACCCTTTAGGATTATAATCATGGTCTCCTTCGACGTCAAGAGTGGAGATTATTTGACAGAAACGCAATACACATTTGAATAGATATCTAGGAGACATTTCCTAAAGTGCCTATGCAATCATCAAGAAACTGAAAAATGATGGCAATCTAGGCTTCTAATGTAACCCAACATTTACAGAACATAGCAAGGCACGAGGTTGCAAGTAGCATACTAAAACATGAAGCCATCTATCTTATCATTGCTGATTTAATTATCTGTTGATTTTTGTATATTGAGCTAGACTGCAAAATAATTGAAGTGACCAGCCAGTTCTCAACTTCGATTCAATAATCAGAGGAAATTCCTAACCTGCCACGTTGATCATGTAACACTATGGATACTTGTTAAAAACAAATAACTTGAGAAGTCTTCTCCATTCAGATTCTAAATCGCTGTTTCGAAAGCTAAGCACCATGAGAATATGATGTGCAACCATAACATGTTGATGCTCATGCCTTCTTCACATAGTTAAACGCAACAATGACACTGCCATTAGTCACCAAGACCTTGTTTGAAATGTTATTTTCCCTGGCACCCTCAGTTATGCTGCGTCATTTCAAATGTAACTTCCACACCAAAATCAAGTCCACCATCATAGCTTTAAGTGCAATGCACGCTCAAAGGTTAGCCAACCATTACATGCACTAACTGCACATTTCTATTTGTCATTATTGATAAGTGCCATCAAAGGCAGATTTCGGGAAATACTGTCATCAACAATTCTATCTACGATGAAGGATTTGAATCCACAACAGCTCTCATTATCCTAGGTCCTACTGGACTCCATAACTTCATGTACATGTGCAGTATAGCCTACTGTAGCCACCTAAGATGGACACTGGGCTACAAAATGGAGAACTGCTAAGGCTGCAGGGAAAAACAGTCTTAGCAAGGACAAGCAGTTTGCAGGAGACTAATTAGCATTCTGCACGTACAGAAACCAGTTTGTGGCCAGGTGCAGAGTCTCAGCCAAAGGTGTAAATGGCAACAAGATCTACATAGTAATGAGGTGATCCAGATCCAGACCCCACACAATAGAAACATTTAAGTATGAATGGATACTTTTGAGTAGACGCCCATACAGAACGGCACCACTGTATCCAACACAAAGAACCATAGGGACAGCCCACCCATCGAGAAACAACCCTCAGATTGGGGGGTTTGGAAGATATCGATTGGGAAAGGCCCAATCGATACATGGCAGGTAAAAGGCCCGCCCCGAAGGGGCACGGACTTCTAGACCTATAAAAGTAGACCTCGCACATGGTTCGGTCTGTTTTGGCTCCGGCTCTCTGTTTTGTCGCTCCGGCTCCGCTTTGCTGCTACATCGCATCCTGACTCCAGTTCCATCACCAGCTGTTGAGCCATCAGCCATCGAACTGTAAGTGCCAATACAACGATCGCTACGTGATCCAGACCTTGCTAGATCCTGACAACTTTAAGTACCTGAGAGTTGCAGACCAAGAACGGGACAAAGGCCTTGCTCCCTGACCTTGCCTGTTCCTGTCTAGATAAGTATTTTAGTTGTTTAGTAGTAGAAGTAAGTTAGTCTCTTTAGCGTATGCATGTGTATTTATTATATTTGTCATAATAAATATCAATCTCTCCCTGTGTTTGCGTGGGTTTCGCCCCCACAGCCCAAAAATGTGCAAGCTAGGTTGATTGGCCACTCTAAATTGCCCCTTAATTGGAAAAATGATTGGGTACACTAAATTTATAAAAAAAAAAAAAAAAAATAATAAATATCAATCGTTTGGACTTACTAATCGGTGTACAGATTTATTACTTTGAACCTGACCTTGATATACTTGTGAGGTGTCTAAATACGGCACCTGGCGACTCCTGAGCATAATTACATACACAGAGCCATAGTAGTGTTAAGCACACGGCCTTTAAACGGAGGCGTGTTAATACACTCCAGTAAAACGAGCAACACTACTTAAAATTATTTTTACATTCTGAGGAAATACAGTATTATTAATAACAGCAATAACAGTGTTACAAAACTTCTAAAATACAAGATTCTTACTCTCAGATATTTCCTAAACTGTACCCAAGGGAGGGCAGCACGGTGGCCTAGTGGTTAGCACAACCGCCTCACGGCGCTGAGGTCCCAGGTTCGATCCCGGCTCTGGGTCACTGTCTGTGTGGAGTTTGCACATTCTCCCCGTGTCTGCGTGGGTTTCGCCCCCACAACCCAAAAATGTGCAAAGTAGGTGGATTGGCCACGCTAAATTGCCCCTTAATTGGAAAAAATAATTGGCTAATCTAAATTTTTATTAAAAAAAATAAAAAAATAAAAAAATAAAAAAAACTGTACCCAAGGAATAGCAAAATTCAATAGGTCACATTTCAGAAAATAAACTCCACTGGCATAAGCGAAGTCAGAGCAGGTAACAAATATTGTAAAAATCTCTGTTTGAGCGAGCCCAGTCAAATAAGCACCTGTGTCCTTAGACCTTAGAACAGTACAGCACAGAACACGCCCTTCGGCCCTTGATGTTGTGCCGAGCCATGATCACCCTACTCAAACCCACGTATCCACCCTATACCCCCAACACCCCCCCCTTAACCTTACTTTTTAGGACACTACGGGCAATTTAGCATGGCCAATCCACCTAACCCGCACATCTTTGGACTGTGGGCGGAAACCGGAGCACCCGGAGGAAACCCACGCACACACGGGGAGGACGTGCAGACTCCGCACAGACAGTGACCCAGCCGGGAATCGAACCTGGGACCCTGGAGCTGTGAAGCATTTATGCTAACCACCATGATACCGTGCTGCCACCGTCCTAATGACAAGAGCACCAGGTTCCCATTGCTGCAATATAAAAACATGCTGCAGCTCAGAGTCAGAGGAAATGAAATTAAAATTGCTTATCGTCACAAGTAGGCTTCAAATTAAGTTACTATGAAAAGCCCCTGGTCGCCACATTCCGGCGCCTGTTCCGGGAGGCTTGTACAGGATTTGAACCGCGCTGCTGGCCTGCCTTGGTCTGCTTTAAAAGCCAGCTAGTTAGCCCTGTGCTAAACCAGCCCCATAGGCTCGCATTTCTGTTTCCACTGCAGCAACAATTAACATTAATTGCAATTTTGAAGCCACATGAACTGGCTTTACAGGAACAGCTGTAAATCACAATAGAAACATTCCCCCTCATTTGAGTTTTACCTTGCTAAAAATGGTTCTCACTGCTTTTTCAAAAAAAAATTCCCTGGATGTGGGCATCACTGGCACGGCAGTCATGTATTGCCATTGCCAATTACCAAGAAACTGACGATGAACCTCCAGTTTGATAGTTGTTTCCCAGCCACTTAAAATAGCAGTTAAAATAGAGTCACCCGAGATGATTTCAGACTGATACTGCATATAGGTCAAACAAAATAAAAATGGTAGATATTCTTCGCCAAAGCATTGGTGAACTAGTTGGAGTTACTGGGCGAGCATTACTGTCACTTTTTCTGACATCTTTTTATTTCCAAATTAAAATATATTCAAATTCTCAAACTGCACTGGTGGAATTTGAGCATGTGCTCGGTGGATTATTAGTCCAGGCCTCTGGATTACTAGTACTGGAACCACTATACTACCAAGTCCAAAGATATGCAAGTTAGGTCGATTGGCCATGCTAAATTGCCCCTCAGGGTGGGGTTGCAGGAATAGGGCACAGGTAGGGTGGTCTTTCGAAGTGTCGATGCAGACTCAATGGGTCAAATGGCCTCCTCTGCACTGTAGGGATTCTATAACCTAGAAAGCCATGTCTGGTTCAGACAATAAATTGTACTGGGCAGTGTGATTAATAAACAACCTCTGCAAAACCAAAGACATGCATTTCCCAATCCCTCCATCATTTGAGTGTTAGATGGTTTGTCAGACATGCAGTCTAGGATGAGTCACAATCTCAAGTTAAACATTAGAGAATCCAAAACCATGCAGGCCGGGTTCAACTAGGCCACTCAAAACCATCACACTCTATTCTGCACTGAACAGCGATACAGATCCTCTCCAGTGCAAAAGGCCACCTATTTCCACAAGACTGCCTACCTCCAACCACCTCAGCAGTTCAAACCCTTTGTCAGCACTTTTAATACCTCCAGTATAGACTATTCCAATTCTCATCTGGCTAGCTTTCCTTTCATTTTTCACACCATAACTGCAGATTATCCAAACTGCTGCCTCTTCTATTCCACACAAAGTGGCACTTCACAATATTGTTTTTGCTATCTACACTGCCTCCAAGTTCCTCAATGCCCAAAATTCTCTCTGAATCTTTACAGTTCCATTCAGCCCATCAAGTCTGCACTGGCTCACTGAAAGGGCATTCTATCTAATCCCATTCCCTTGCCTTATCCCCGTAGCCCGCCACGTTCTTTCTTTTCAGATAGCAATCTCCAATTATCTTTTGAATACCTCAATCAAATCTACCTCCACCACCCTCTGAGGAGATTCATTCCAGGTTCGAACACTCTCTGGGTGGAAAAAAAGGTTTCCTCACATCACTTACACTCCTTTTGCCCATTACTGTGCTACCTAAACGATGGACTTTCAGATAACACTAATGTCATTTACGGAAGGAAATCGGCTATCCTTACCTGGTCTGGTCTACATGTGACTTCAGACCCACGGCAACTGTCCTCTGAAATGCCCTTAATTAGAGGGCTATCACGAATGGGCAATAAATGCTGGTTTGCCAGCAACACCCACATCCCATGAAAGAAAAAAGAAAAAAGATCTTCAACCTAATTGGGCAGCACAGTAGCATGGTGGTTAGCACAATTGCTTCACAGCTCCAGGGTCCCAGGTTCGATTCCCAGCTTGGTTCAGTGTCTGTGCCGAGTCTGCACGTTCTCGCCATGTGCGCGTGGGTTTCCTCCGGATGCTCCGGTTTCCTCCCACAGTCCAAAGATTAGGTGCAGGTTAGGTGGATTGGCCATGCTAAATTGCCCTTGGTGTCCAAAATTTCCCTTAGTGTTGGGTGCGGTTATTGGGTTATGGGGATAGGGTGGAGGTGTATGCTTGGGTAGGGTGCTCTTTCAAAGAGCAGGTGCAGACTTGATGGGCCATATGGCCTCCTTCTGCACAGTAAATTCTATGATTCTAGTCTTCACTATAAAAATAATGGCTCAGATTTATACGTCACCATATATGATCTACTCAGATTTCCAAAGTCCTTCCTTAATAGTCAGGTACCTTGTATGTAATTCGGTATCTTAAATGCTACACAAGACTAATCTTATGAATGGCACAGGAGGGCAGCACGGTGGCCTAGTGGTTAGCACAACCGCCTCACGGCGCTGAGGTACCAGGTTCGATCCCGGCTCTGGGTCACTGTCCGTGTGGAGTTTGCACGTTCTCCCCGTGTCTGCGTGGGTTTCGCCCCCACAACCCAAAAATGTGCAGAGTAGGTGGATTGGCCACACTAAATTGCCCCTTAATTGGAAAAAAAATAATTGGCTAATCTAAATTTATTTTTAAAAAATTTTTTAAAAAATGAATGGCACAGGAACCTTGTTAAAAGGAATGTGTGTCGAAGATTGTGTGCCAAAGAAGGTAGTATGTGCGTTCCCCAACTGGAAATCATGATTTAACCGGGAGATCCACTCGCTACTGAAGTCCAGGTCTAATGCGTTCAAGAGAGGTGACCTTGTCTTATACAAGAAATCTAGGTATGAACTCAGCAAAGCCAAGACACCAAGAGACAATACCAAACTAAGTTAGAGTCACAGATTGATGACACAGACTGTGGTCGGAAAGGAACAATTTGAAACCACACCAGCTGAGGCAAACTGTCTCATTTAAAATATACATTAGTCAACTTTGAGGATGAACAAACAAGCCAGTTATCACTAACTCTACATAATTCTGCCATTCACCACTACTACAGCCAAGCAGATAGTGTCTGCTGTGGACCAGTTGTGGCAGTATGCGAATTGCAGTGAATCAAGGCAGTCTGGAAGTATGGAGTTGATGTGTCTCATGCCAACCTCTCAAAGCACTTCATAATGATAGATGTTAACCGGACAGTCATCGCTGAGGCACATTGCCTGGTTGTTCTTTGCACAGATATGATAGTGGTCTTCTTGAAGCAAGTGGGAACCTCGCGACGGAGTAGGGAGATGTTGAAGATGTCTGCGAACACACTCGCCAGTTGGTCCACGCAGGATCCGAGTGCATGACCAGGGACCCTATCCAGACCCGCTGCTTTCTGTGGGTTCACTTTCAAGAAGACCAATCTGACATGAGGCTGTGACGGTAGGTATAGGTGTGTTCGAGGCTGTTGTGAGCAGTCGACAACAGTTATTGGCTTCCTGCTTGAAATGAGCATGGAATTTTGAGTTCATCGTGGAGGGGTGCTTTGTTGCTCGAGATTCTACTCAGCTTTGCTTTGTAGCCCATTGCACAATCGACCAGAGTCTGCGTCATCAATCTGTGACTCTAACTTAGTTTGGTATTGTCTTTTGGTGTCTTTGCTTTGCTGAGTTCACACCTAGATTTCTTGTATAAGGCAAGGTCACCTCTCTTGAACGCATCAGACCTGGACTTCAGTCGCGAGTGGATCTCCCGGTTAAACCATGATTTCCAGTTGGGGAACGCACATACTCCCTTCTTAGGCACACAATCTTCGACACACTTCCTGATGAGGTCTTTGACGGTGATGACATATTCAGGAGTTCATGAATATGGACCAGTAAACTGACTCCAAGCATGTCACATAGGAGCTCTCCGTTTCCTGGGACAAGCATTGCACTTTCCTGCTTAAATTTCTGTTTATATGCTGGGAGAAAGAGGTCTTGAGGTCCAATTTTCTGAAATGTGGTCAGTGGATGGATCAGTAGGCACCTTTGATGTTTGTGTAGCAGTGGTCAAGATGTTTGGGGCAAGAGATGTGGTGGTGGAATTTTGGCAGTATACGCTTGAGGTTAGCCTGGTTGAAGTCCCCAGCCACGATAAACAAGGTCTCCAGGTACTCTGTTTCATTGGTGTTTATAATTGTAAGTGGATATTGAAACATGCATCAATTTATGAACCCTCGCACAACATCATCATGTTAGCACCACAGAAAAGCAATTTGCACAAAATAGTAATGCATCAATCTTATTTCACAAAGAATACATCAGAGCAACTGAGGATTCAAAACCCAAATTGCAGATGACGGACGTTTGGTTGAAAGTGCATATTAAGGATCAATTCCTGGAATGTTGGGATATAGCTTACCACCAATTTAAAGCTGAATGGAAAGAGCTGCTATAAATAATAAGTAACTGGGAACAATTTATTTTTGGTTGACTTTGTTAAGTATAAATGCACCGTCAGAAACCTGTATTTATTAAACATACCAGAGAGGTGAAAAAATACACGTGTGTTAATTATAGGCTGTATTTTTAAGATTTATCAGGAATATTATATGTATATATCATGCGTTGATCTGGTTTACAAAAGGCTAATAAAGGATAAAATGTGAGTCATGCAAGAGTCACGTTCTCAAATATCTAGAGTTCTAAGTGTTCATTCCTATTACACCCATGATTACACAGCCTGACTCAATAATTTGAAGACTGAATAAAGCAGCTCACATTTCTTAGTCTAATTTTTTGAGGTGGAGTTATTGAAATGTCAGGATTCAAAACAAGAGAAAACAAGCAATTCTTTCCACATTGGAATACAAACCCATTCTAGTCACATAAAAAAATCAAAACGAAGAGACAAGGACTATCTTGAACATTTATTTTCCACATTTCTTTTGATAAAATTGCCCAAATGCATACACCAAAAACTATTGAACACAAATCACACCCATCCCAAAAATCCATTGTAAAGATAACAATGAACAATCAGCATCAAGTTTTCGAAAACATATTTCCAATACTCCGCCACATACAGAACACATCTAAAATCAATTTTAATGTCGACACAAGCTGAATCAACAGATTTATACATCAGACTTCTGCAGCACTGAATCCATCAGTATGAAGTGGGTACACTAGAATGACATTGCAGCAAGATTTCCATGCAGCAATTCAACACATTCAAAAATACCATCACTGATGAGACACTTCGACATTTCCTTACTCTCCCTATCAAATTTGTTTGTTACATTTTTTTGTTGGGCCAGAGCAAAATACTGGCACAATAATTTCTCCCATCCTTTGCAATAAAATATGGCCCAATCGCAAAGAACAGCTGAACTCTGAGCAATGAAAAGTTTCACTGCTCTAATTAAGTGTATTTAGAGATGCTACTTTCAGTTATTGCATGCCGAAGTAACCAAAGGAATGAATCTAATTAGAAGAGGTTTGCAGTCGTGAAAACATGTGGTTCCAATATTACAATCTTTAGTTTACTTGAGCACAGACTAACGGCACTCAGTAAGTCAGTGTTAAAAATTTGAACAAAATACTCATGATATTATAAACTGGTATACGAGCCTAGAAATGTTATATCATAAATTGCCAAATTAAATGACACAAGCCTAAAACCCCACACAAACGTCTCTTATGGTTAGTTATCATTGTAGGGTTATTTTTTGCTCATTATAGGCATCATGTTGACAATGTGAAAATCTCACCATCAAATCACTGGCATATGATACAAATTTCAACAAAATTCCTGGCACAATTTGGCTTTTAAAAAAAATTCATGACATGTGGGCGTCACCGACTGGGCCAGCATTTATTGCCCATCCCCGAGGGCATTTAAGAGCCAACCACATTGCTGTTGGTCTGGAATCAATGTAGGCCAGACCAGGTAAGGATGGCAGATTTCCTTCCCTAAAGGGCAAAAGTGAACCAGATGGGTTTTTATGACAATTGTCAATGATGTCATGGTCCTCATTAGGCTTTAATTCTAGATTTCTTTTATTGAATTCAAATTCCACCAACTGTCCTGGTGGGATTCAAACCCAGGTTCGCAGAGCATAACCCTGGGTCTCTACAGTACTAGTCCAGTGATAATAAAGGTTGGCAGAGGAATAAGTTTAGCAAAGCAGCTAAAGCTGTTTTTGTGTACGTATGTTTTTGGGGGGGGGGGGGGCGCGCAACTAGCGCTTTCTATATCAACACATATAGTACTGATATTATGGCTCACCTCGCATGTCGCAAAGATATTATATTTCCAATTGGTCTTACTCAGGCAGCTATACAGTCATCATTATGGGGTGGCAGTGGCATAGTGGTATTGTTACTGGACTAGTAATCCAGAGACCCGGGATAAGAAAGCTCTGTGACCTGATTTTGAATCCTACCATGGTATTTGAAATTTAAATTCAATTCAAAAAGAAAATCTGGAATTAAAGGTCTGGAATTAGGGTGGCACAGTGGTTAGCACTGCTGCCTCAAAGTGCCAGGGACTAGAGTTCGATTCCGACCTCGTGACTGTGTGGAGTTTGCACACTCTCCCCTTGTCTGCGTGGGTTTCCTCCGGATGCTCCAGTTTCCTCCTACAGTGCAAAAATGTGCAGGTTAGGTGGATTGGTCATGCTAAATTGCCCATAGGTAGGGATATGGGGATAAGGTGAGGGGGTTGGGCCCAAGTAGGGTGTTCTTTCAGAGGGCCGGTGCACACTCAATGAGGCAAATGACCTCTTTCTGCACTGTAGGGATTCTATGAAATGGTCATCTAATGATGACCATGAAAACAATGTCAATTGTTGTAAAATCCCATCTGGCTCAATGACTTTTAGAGCAGGAAATCTGCCATCTTTCCCCGGTTTGACAGACGTATGACTCCAGGCCCACAGCAATGTGGTTGACTCTTAAATGCTCTCTTAGATGGCCTAGCAAACATAGCAATTAAGGATGGGCAATAAATGCTGGCTCAGGGCAGCACGGTGGTCTAGTGGTTAGCACAACCGCCTCGCGGCGCTGAGGTCCCAGGTTCGATCCCGGCTCTGGGTCACTGTCCGTGTGGAGTTTGCATATTCTCCCCGTGTCTGCGTGGGTTTCGCCCCCGCAACCCAAAAATGTGCAGAGTAGGTGGATTGGCTACGCTAAATTGCCCCTTAATTGGAAAAAATAATTGGGTAATCTAAATTTATATTAAAATAAATAAATAAATAAATGCTGGCTCAGCCAGCAACGCCCACCGTGAACGAACAAAAAAAAACAAATCCTTAGCTTTCATGCAAAGGCTAACATTCAGCTTTACCGATCCAATTCCATTTATTCCAGGGTAGCTGCTGCACTTCCCAGCTGCCTACCCACAAACAAGGGGGAAGTCTTGCAGCACAGTGGGTAGCGACCCTGCCTGAGCCAGAGACTCTGGGTTTGAGTCCCTTTCCAGGACAAATGGCCGTGGAAAGTGGGTTCCGTACAGGTGGAGTAACTTAACACTCCAACTGCAGGCAGAACAAGCGAGACTCCTGGTCAGCCACACATCTGAAAGAGAGTTGGAGCCTCCACCATCACTACGCATAGCTTCAGATTGCACGATGCATGCAAAATTGCACAATTCCCTACAAATTCCAAACAAGATAAATTTCTGCTCAATATCAAGAGAGCCAGTGTCACCCTGTTCCAGTCTTGTCCTTGGCCTTTGATCCATTCATCTCCACAGATGTCATTCCAGGCTAAGTCTGTAGGCCCAGAAACAAAGTATACTGTCCAATTCAAAAGAGTGTTTCCTGGTTCACATAATCTACCTGCTTCCTCCCCTATGTTTCCCCAAAACACAGCTTTTCTTTCTCACCTAAAGGCTCAACAACTACAAAACCATTCTAGCCAGCCACTACAAATAACAGCGCATTCAAAGTTGGAGCCACATCCTTGCCCATGCAAACACCTGAAATCCTATCACCCAATCGTTGCCAACATTTTGACTCATGTAGTATCTGTAACATGCAGAATTGCCACAAGGTTCATTCAGGTGGAGGCATAGAAATGATCAGAGTGGGGCATCATCAGGTAGGAGACTTGAGGAAGCTTCTGGAGACGAAGAAGTTTCTAGAGATGTCAAATGTAACAAGACAGAAAGGATAGCATGAAATCTAGAGTGACAAAGCTCAATGCTCTTGCAATTCGGTTCAAGATTATTCCCTTTTTTATTATTATTGCCTCCATATCATGCCCTAATACATGAGCAATCACCTCCAGTGCATCCTCATAAGCAACCTTTGCTCTTATTGTAAAGTCCTAACACCAATTTATACCTATTTTTATTCGAGCTTCAGTAATTGCTTATTCAGCCCTGGTCCAACAGGACACTTGTGGCATTCCTTTGCTTCATCACCTCCCACATTTTCCACAGCCTCCTGAAACTATCCTCAATTCTGCTTTCAGCACTCCCAGTTTTATATTTTATTTTTCTTCCACTTCATAAAATGCTGCCAAGTTCTTTTTTGCATAGAAATATAAATCATTGTCCACACCATTCATCCTGCAGTTAGTGGCTACTCTACAGCACATACAAAGGACGCAAAAAATTACCCAGGGAGTTAAAAGGCAAATTTAAAACATAACGGTCCATATATCTGGAAATTAAAAATCATATAAACTCAAGGCTCAATACACCAGGGGTGGGCAAACTACGGCCCGCGGGCCAGGTCTTTATGCGGCCCACCAAGATCAAGTCATTAAAAAAAAATATAAGGGGGGGGGGGGTAGCTGGTATAGGGTTGGGTTACTGGTATAGGGTGGATACGTTGACTTGAGTAGGGTGATCATTGCTCGGCACAACATCGAGGGCCGACGGGCCTGTTCTGTGCTGTACTGTTCTATGTTCTATATGAGGCGCCCAGAATCATAACCGGGTGAAGCGCCATTTTTGAAAAGTAGAGAAAAAGAGGGCTAAAGGCAGGATGCCGCCGGGGGAAGCGCTGAGGTATATGCCGCACGCTAATTGGTTACAACCGGGACTATTAATTAATATACTATGCGGCCCTTTAAAATTGTGAATTTCTGAATGTGGCCCTTGCACGGAAAAGTTTGCCCACCCCTGCAATACACCATCTTAAGTCTCTAATTTATCATCTCTTAAATTTCAAGTGACAGCCAACACTGCAGCCTTGAAACAGAGATGACCTTCCACAAGTATTAGTGGCTGAGCATTAGCTAATCAATTTTTAGCACTCAGAAAGCTGGGCAGAGAAAGAGATCGATCGGTGCTTGGAGAAAACAGTCCTGCGCATCGGGGATTTCTATTAAAATCCTGTCAGCCTGACCATTTTCTCCACAGGCGCTTTCAGTAACCACCCCATCACCACATACACGTTTTCTGCCCATCATAACTGCAGTTCAATTCAGATCCCTTCCAACATTACCCAGGTTTAACACCATTGCATTTTGTCATGATCACATACAGATCAATTCAGATCCCTTCCAATATTACCCAGGTTTAACACTATTGCATTTTGTCATGATCACATACACTTCACTTCAGATCCCTTCCAATATTACCCAGGTTTAACACTATTGCATTTTGTCATGGCTATGCGAACTGGAGAAGGATTCATCATAAGAAAGGTCAACACTAACTGTTTAAATGCCATAAATTCACGCCCCCACTCCGAGTGCACAATTAGGCTGGAGCTGGCGATAAGAGTTTCTGTTGATGGACGAAGGGCACACTGATGGGGGTGACAGCCCTGGTTTCTGCAGGGAGATGTGACCCTCAGTTAGGGAGCCTGGGACGCTCCACTGACAGCATCCGAGAGCAGAAAGCGGGGCCTAAAGAGGGAGCGTCTCCCCGATCCCCCACCCCAGTGACCGACCCACACCCAGCGCCCGCCGCACACACACCGCGCCCACGCAGGCGACTGATCACAATATCCAGCCCGAGGAGGGGTGAATCCTTTCTCAGGAGCTTCACCCTCCCCTGGCGACGGGTCTTCCAGCTGGAGGAGCCGCTGACAGAACACTTACCGCTCGGCTGCCTCAAGGCGCGTCCTCTCTACTCTACCCAGCCAGCAGCGCTGCGCCGCCCCTCCCCCACTCCGCCCTGGGCTGGAGGAGGGGAGGGGCGGGACCGCCGCGCGGGCCTCAGGACCAACCGCCGCGCCGGGCGGTGACGCAATCCGCCTCCGTCACTGGATTGGCACCCACCCGCCGCCAATCGCGCCCCGGCCTCCCCCCGCCCCGCCCCGCCCACCCCATGCAAACCAATCGGTGGCGTTTGGTGGCGGGGCCCAGGCTTGGCGTGAGAGGCGCGGAGTGCGCAGTCGCACTGCGGCTGTTTTTGCGCAAGCTTCGGACGCTGCGCAGGGTTTGCCCGGGAGGGCGGGGCTTGTGCTCAGGCGCGCCCTCTGTAGGCTGCACAAAGAGCAGGCTTGATAAGGGTCAATGATCTTTTACAGAAGGTGGCCTTTCGGCCTTCACGTGTCAGCAACAGCTCTTCCATGGATTTTTAAAATATAAATTTAGAGTACCCAATCCTACCAGGGGCTGTTTAGCTCACAGGGCTAATCGCTGGCTTTGAAAGCAGACCAAGGTAAGCCAGCAGCACGGTTCGATTCCCGTAACAGCCTCCCTGAACAGGTGCCGGAATGTGGCGACTAGGGGCTTTTCACAGTAACTTCATTTGAAGCCTACTCGTGACAATAAGCGATTTTCATTTCACCTAACCTGCACATCCTTTTGGGTTGTGGGGGTGAAGTCCAAGCAGACACCTTTGATGGATCTAAGCAAATCCTGCTTTCTCTCCCTTGAGGCTTGTGGTTGTTTTTTTGTCCACCATGTGCCCATGGTGGCACAGTGACTAGCACTGCTGGCTCACTGCACCATGGACCTGGGTTCAATTCCAGCCCTGGGTGACGGAGTCTGCACGTTCTCCCTGGGTCTGCGTGAGTTCTTCCAGGTGGTTTCCTCCCACAGTCCAAAGATGCGTAGGTTAGGTGGATTGGCCATGCTAAAATTGCTCCTTTGTGTCCTGCGATGTGCAGATTAGGTGGGGTTATGGGGATAGGGCGGGGTGAATGAGCCTAGGTAGGGTGCTCTTGAAGGGCCAAATGGCCCCCTTCTGCACTGTAGGGATGACGACTATGTATGCACCTAGTTCCTTTTGAGAGTTATTATTGAACCAACCACCCTTTCGGATCATAAAATCTAACCCTTCAGGCACTGGAAATGAATCCTCCTTGTTTAGTCTACAAAACCATTGACTTTGAACACGTCACTTCTCTTGTTAACCTTCTCTGACATAATGGGAATCAACCCATATTCTCCAGCACCACCACGTTGCTAAAGTCCCTCATCCCTGGAACCATTCCAGTAAATCTCTACTTCACTCTGTCGAAGAGTCTAAATCCCTGCTACAATTGAAACATTACTCCAGCTGGAACCTATGCAGTGACTTTCAAAGGTTCGTCCTGACTTCCTTGCTTTTGTATTCTCCACCTCTATGAAGCCAAGGAGCTTGAATCATAGAATTTACAGTGCAGAAGGAGGCCATTCAGCCCATTGAGTCTGCACCGGCCATTGGAAATAGCACCCCATTTAAGCCCCACACCTCCACCCTATTACTGTAACCCCACCTAACCTTTTTTTTTTGCACACTAAGGGCAATTTAGCATGGCCAATCCACCTAACCTGCACATCTTTGGACTGTGGGAGGAAACCGGAGCACCCAGAGGAAACCCACGCAAACACGGGGAGAACGTGCAGACTCAGCACAGTCACCCAAGCCAGGAATCGAATCTGGGACCCTGGCGCTGTGAAGCAACTGAGATAACTACTGTGCTACCGTGCTGAATGTGAGAACATTCTTCATCCATGGAACCCATAGAATTCCTACAGTCCAGAAGTAGGCCATTCAGCCCATCGGGTCTGCACCAGCCCTCCGAAAGGGGAAACTACCCAGGTATACTCCCCCCGCCCACACTGCCCCATTCCCACAACCTTATCTGCACATCCCTGGACATTAGGGGCAATTTAGCATGGCCAATCCACCTAACGTACACATCTTTGACTGTGGGAGGAAATCGGAACACCCAGAGGAAACCCATGCAGATTCATGGAGAAGTTGCAAACTCCACACACAGAGTCACCCAAGGCCGGAATCAAACCTGGGTCCCTTGCGCTGTGAGGCAGCAGTGCTAACCACTGTGCTGCCCGACAGCCAACGGTACATTATTACCTTCCCAGATGTGTACATAAAGCCAAGTATCTCTTTGTTCCTGAGCCACGTTTAAAATTGTGTAAATTAGCTTATAGGTCCTCTCATTTTCCAGCTGAAATATATTACTCGTATTTCTTTGCTGTAAATTACAGCTGCCCATTCTACCAGTCTACATCCATCTGAAGTGTGTTACTGTCCTCGTCAATGAACATTACTTTTCCAAATTTTTTGGCATCTGCAGACTTTGAAATTATGTCCTGAATATCCAAATCCAGATCAATAACATATATCATATTTTTCCACCTTTCACCACATCCCAAGGTGTTTCACAGCCAATGAAATATTTTCAAAGTGTAGTCACTGTTGTTATGTAGGACATACAGCAGCCAATTTGTATTTTTAAAATAAATTTAGAGTATCCAATTATTTTTTTTCCAATTCAGGGACAATTTAGTGTGGCCAATCCACCTACCCTGCACATCATTTGGGTTGTGGGGGTGAGACTCACGGAGACACAGAGAGAATGTGCAAACTCTTTTAAAATAAATTTCGTGTACCCAGTTCACTTTTCCAATTAAGGGGCAATTTAGCGTGACCAATCCACCTAACCTGCACATCTTTTGGGCTGTGGGGGCGGAACCCACCCAAACATGGGAAGAATGTGCAAACTCCACATGGACGGTGACCCAGAGCCGGGATCGAACCTGGGACCTCGGCGCCGTGAGGCAGCAATGCTAACCATTGCGCCACGAATGTGCAAACTCCACACGGACAGTGAGCCAGGGCCGGAATCGAACCTGGGATCTCGGCGCCATGAGGACAACAGCCAATTTGTGCACATGGTGCCACAAAACACAGTAATAATAACAACATAGTTTTTGGTGACGTCGGTTGAGGGATAAGTGTTCCCTAAAATACAAATTAGACTGTCCCTTCCACTCTTTAAAGTGGGTGTCATAGAATCTTTTACATCTACCTGAGAAGGTAACTGGAGCATTGGTTCAACATCTTATCTGAAACACAGCATCTCCGACAGTCGGACATCAGTATTATCTAAGGGTGGGACTTTTCAGCCAGCCCTCTCCGCACCATATCGCCTGGCGGTGGAGACAGCCCGTCACTGGCCAGCGGGACAACCAGAAATCACAGAAAAGTTACAGCACAGAAGGAGACTGTTCGGCCCATCTTGTCAATGCCAGTCTGAGGATAGCCAGTTCCCATTTCTAATCCCACAATCCTCCATCCAGTCCATTGCCCTGTAGCTTTGAGCACTTAAGGTGCAAATCCAGGTACCTTTTAAAAGAAGGTGGGGTCTTTGCCCCCACCGCCACTTGGGCAGTGAATTCCAGACTCCCACTACCCTCTGCATAAAAACGTTCTTCCCAATGTCCCCTCTACACCTTCTGCCTCTTATCTTGAATCTATGTCCACTGGTTCTGGAATTCTCCACCATGGGAAACAATTTTATCCTGCCACTCTATCTCTTCCCCTCTTAATTTTGTACATCTCAAATAAGTCACCCCTCAGCCTTCTTTGTTCCAAGGAAAATCGCCCCAACCTATCCAATCTCTCCTCGTAGCTGCACTTTTCTAGCCCTGGCAACATTCTTGTAAACCCTCTCTACAGTCTCTGCAGAGCAACTATATCCTTCCTGTAATGTGGTGACCAGAACTGCACGCAATACTCCTGTTGTGGCCTCACCAGTGTTTTTTAATATAATTCTAACATTATATATATATTTTTTATTCATTTATGGGATGTGGGCTTCACTAGTTAGGCTAACATTTATTGCCCATCCCTAGTTGCCCTTCAGTATGTGATGGTGAGTTGCCTTCTTGAACTGCTGTAGTCCCTGAGGCATAGGTGCACCCACAGTGCTGTTAGGGAGGGAATTCCAGATGGTGGGGGTTCCCAGGTATTTGCTGCTCTTGTGGTTCTAGATAGTAACGGTTGTGGGTTTGGAAGATGCTGTATAAGGAACCTTAGTGAGTTACTGCAGTGCATCTTATAGATGGTACACACAACTGCCACCATTCATCAGTGGTGGAGGGTTTGAATGTTTGTGGAAGGGGTAGCAATCAAACGGGCTGCTTTGTCCTGGATGGTATCAAACTTTTTGAGTGTTGTTTGACCTTCCCAAATGCATGACCTCACACCTCTCTGTTAAATTCTATCTACCACTTTATCACCCGCTCCACCAGCCCATCTATATTGTTTTGGAGATTATAGCTATCCTCTACACTGTCCACCACTTGGCCAATCTTCGTGTTGTATGCAAATTTCCCAATCGTGCTCCCCACGTTCACGCCAAAATCGTAAATTTATAACAGAAACAACAAGGGCCCCAACGCCGAGCCCTGTGGAACACTATTTGAAACAACTTTCCAATTGCAAGGGCAGCCATCAACCATTATGCTTTGTTTCCTGTTACTAAGCCAACTTTTTATCCAGTTTGCCATATTTCCCTGTATCCCATGGGCTTTGACTTTCTTGACCGACTTTGTCAAACGCCTTGCTAAAATCCATGGAAACAACATCCACTGCACTACCTTCATCAATCCTTCTTGTCACTGCGTCAAATAATTCAATCAAATTTGTGAGGCAAGACCTTCCTTTAACAAATCCCTGCTGACACTCCTTGATTAGTCCACACCTTTCTATGTGACAGTTTCACAGAATGCTTCACAGCTCCAGGGTCCCAGGTTCGATTCCCGGCTGGGTCACTGTCTGTGTGGAGTCTGCACGTCCTCCCCCTGTGTGCGTGGGTTTCCTCCGGGTGCTCCGGTTTCCTCCCACAGTCCAAAGATGTGCGGGTTAGGTGGATTGGCCATGCTAAATTGCCCGTAGTGTCCTAATAAAAGTAAGGTTAAGGGGGAGTTGTTGGGTTACGGGTATAGGGTGGATACGTGGGTTTGAGTAGGGTGATCATGGCTCGGCACAACATTGAGGGCCGAAGGGCCTGTTCTGTGCTGTACTGTTCTATGTTCTAGTTAATCCTCTCAGGATTGATTCTTCTACCATCACTGGGTAAGACTAACTGGCCTATAATTGTTTGGCATTTCCTTCGATCCCTTTTTAAACAATGGAACTATGTTTGCATTTCTCCAGTCCTTCAGTACCTCCTCTGTATCTAGTGAGGATGGAAAATCATCCTCAGAGCATCTGTTATCACCTCCCTGACCTCCTTCATTAGCCTTGGAAACAATCTATCTGGCCCTGGCACCTTATCTCACGGAATCCAGGGTGAGGTAGCCAATTGGATACAAAGGGTGGTTGTGGAGGGTTGTTTTTCAACCTGGAGGCCTGTGACCAGCAGTGTGCCTCAGGGACCGATTTAGGGTCCACTGTTATTTGTTATATATATGAATGATTTGGATGAGAATGTAGGAGGCATGATTAGTAAGTTTGCAGATGACACCAAGATTGGTGGCATAGTGGATAGTGAAGAATGTTATATAAGATTGCAACAGGATCTTGACCAATTGGGCCAGTGGGCTGATGAATGGCAGATGGAGTTTAATTTGGATAAATGTGAGGTGACGCATTTTGATGGATCAAATCAGGGCAAGGACTTACTCAGTTAATGGTAGGGAGCTGGGGAGAGTTACAAAACAAATAGATCTAGGGCTACAGGTTCATAGCTCCTTGAAGGTGGAGTCGCTGGTGGACAGGGTGGTGAAGAAAGCATTCAGCAAGCTAGGTTTTATCGGTCAGAATATTGAATACAGGAGTTGGGACGTCTTGTTGAAGTTGTACAAAATATTGGTAAGACCGCACATGGGAATACTGTGTTCAGTTCTGGTTACCCTATTATAGGAAGGATATTGTTAAACTAGAAAGAGTGCAGAAGAGATTTATGAGGATGCTGTTAGGACTTGATGGCCTGAGTTATAAGGACAGGCTGGATAGGCTGGGACTTTTTTTCCCTCGAGCGTAGGAGGCTTAGGGGTGATTTTATAGAGGTCTATAAAATAATCAGGAGCATTAGATAAGGTAGATAGTCAAAGAGTTGGATTCTCTGTGATTGTGATTGTCCCCACGCCGGCGACAAAACTGTGGACTTTCATGCAATAAAGGGCCACATTTTCCAAGCCCTGCAGGGGGCCAGCAGGGACCCAGCGTGGATCTGGCAGGTTTTACTACAGATACAGGTCCCCGAACCTCCGTGTCGGAGGCCGTGCATGTACACAGCGGCAGCCTCCAGCGGCTGTGCCGTGCTGCATGGCAGACTCAGACCGCAGAGCTGGGCATTGAAAATAGACCCCCCAATCGGCCACACGCCCGACCCTGACCGCCTGCACAAACATTGCCCGGCCGCGTATAAGGCCCCCGCTGCCCTCTAATTGGCCTGCCCCCGATCAGGGCGGCCGCAGACTGAGTCAGCAGCTGCCACGCTAGTTTCCTGTCCAGCAGGACCATATTTGATCCACGCCGATGAGACTTTGTCCGGTCGGGGGCGGAGAATGGCGAGGTGGGCCTCCAGCAATGGTTCCAGGCGGCACGGCGTACTCTCTGAATATGCCGCTTTTCAGGGCCTGCAGAATCGGGGAACTGGCGTCGTCCCAATTCCGTGCGGGGAAATGGATTCTCCGCCCCGTCTCCGGCCGTGATTCTGGCATCGGGCTGCGGAGAATCCAGCCCAACATCTTTTCCCAAAGATAGAGGTGTCTAGAACTCAAGGGCATAGGTTTAAGGTGAGAAGGGAGAGATAAAAAAGAGACCAGAGGGGAACTTTTATACATAGAGGGTGGTGAGCATCTGGAACGAACTGCTAGAGGCAGTGGTAGAGGCGGGTTCAATTTTTTCTTTTAAAAAACAGTTAGACAGTTCCATGGGCAGGGGGGTATAGAGGGATTTGGGCCAAATGTGGGCAAGTGGGACTAGCTTAGTGATAAAAGCTGGACGGCATGGACAAGCTGGGCCGATGGGCCTGTTTCCGTGCTGTAAACATCTATCTATGACTCTATCAACTTTCAAGGATCTCAACCCTTCTAGTACTTCCTCTCTCTTTATGATTATCCTATCCAATATTTCACAGTGTTCCTCCTGGACTACTATATCTGCATCATCCATTTCCTTTGTAAACATAGAGACAAAATATTCATTTGAAACCCTTCCCCCAACCTCTGCATCTACACACAAGTTCCTTTCTTCATCTCCGATAGGTCCCGCTTTTTCCTTAACTAACCTTCACCATTAATAAATTGGTAAAACATCTTTGGGTTTTCTTTAACTTTACTTGCAAATCTTTTTTCATGCCCTCTCTTTGATTTCCTTATTTGATTTTTGACCTCGCTATCCTATACTTATACTCGCTATCCTATACTTGTCTAGGTTATCTGCAGTGCTTAATTCTTTGTGCCACTGCATGCTTTCTTTTTCTGTTTGATCTTCTCCTATATTCTTCTAGACAGCCAGGGGGTCTAGATTTACCTTTGGAGCGGAGGTGTCTACTTTGTACATTTAGGATTTCTCCTTTTAGTGCTTCCCATTGGTGTTCCACTAATTTATTCTCTAGCAGTGCTGGCCAGTCCACCTCAGCCAAGTTCCCTCTAATTTCTGAATTTGCCTCCCCCCAGTTCAAAAGTTTGATTCCTGCTTTACCCATGTGCTTTTCCATGGTGTCACTGAATCAAACTGAATTGTGATCACTATCCCCGATATGGTCGGCATCTGTCACTTCACCCACTTGCCTGTCTTCGTTCCCCAAGACCAGTCTTGGGTCCTGCTGATACCTACGGGATTTTCTGTGCCCTGCCCCCTCCGCCAACAGGGAACGTGGGGGGAGGGTCGCCATCGGTGTGACCTGAAGGTCCTGCTGGTGGGAAGGGCTGGAAAATGTAAACTTTAAACTATATTTTGTGCTTATGTCTCTAGACTGGGTCCTTGAACCCACAACTTTGTTATAAAGCCACGCTTTATCGAACATGACTTGATTTATTAAAGCACTGAAACTACTGGTTGAGGTTTAAAGGACTGAACAACAGCACTTCATTGACTTTCACAGCAGTCTCTAAGGTGCTCAAACATTTTCGTCACTACAAATTCCATAGCAATTAAAATGGAACCAGACTGCCCACAAACAATGCCCATCAGAGACAATCACCTGTTATGATCCTTGGTCAGACCCCAAGTTGTTAATAAGATCTGGCTAGGGACCAATAATGTTTTGTGTAAAGTAGATAAAGTTTGGAATTTAAGACACTTGCTCAGTGAATAAAGCCATAAGATTCCATGGGTTTTGAACAAACAATGATCAACTTTACAAGACAAGATCAGAAAGATAAAACAATTTACAATATCAATAAACAATTATACTCAATTCAGAGTTAATATGAGGTGCGTGTGAATTGACAGGCAAGCTTTAGTCAAACACACTACTCTGCAAAATAAATGTCAAATGCAACCAAATCCGAGTCCTTGGATTCCTCAACAACCCACTCTGATGTTAATAACACTGTGAGTCAACCCATCGTTCTGAAAGTCATGTCGCCTTTAAAGATCTACCCTTGGCATTCTCTCCAAAAGTCGCTCCAACTTGGATGACATCAATAACAGACCACCTCGTAGGTTTTCAATCTCATCTCCCGAGATTTTGTTCCCCACAATTGCCGAGTATACACATAAGCACCAACCCAGGATCACAATTTAAGATCTTTAGCTGCACCGAGCAGAACACTATTTCTCCAAAGGAGTAGTTTTGCTCCTATAACCCGCAGCACAGAGTTACCAACCTTCAGCTGTCTTCTTGGACTTTCAGGGCTTAGTCTGAACCTTCTTTGATGACCAGGGCTTCCCTTGAGCCCTCATCTCTTCGCTGTTACCCACAGCTCTTTTCCTATTTGGAGTTTTTTATTTCTCTGCTCCTCTCTTTTTATCTGAAGTTGGACCTCTTCCTGTCCCTATCCCCTTGTTGGGAGAGCTTACACTGCTGAACTGCATATGTACAGCCCACTTGCAGTCTGCACATGCAAGGAAAGTCTGAGGTTTGCCGGGGGTTCCAGTACTCTGCCCTCAATGAGACAAGTATAGCTTTTGTAAAACACCTCAGAGGAACTGAACTATTCACAAAGCAGCCATCAATCACCTGTGTATTCCACGCAATCTATTAGACGCAATCACTTTAGACAATGGATCCTGGCTGAGGAAGGAACTCATCCAGCCATAGTCTAATCATATCTAAACCATTGGCCTGGAATCAAATTCCAGTGACCATATTTGCATAACAGGTCAGTTGGTGAGATTGGATCATGTTATGAGCCAAATGGTCCACTTTTGCATTTCAAGAAACTTCTTTCATCCAGATCAATCAGAACAGAGGAAGCAGAGGACCCGGAGTGGGTAATTCTCTCCTCGCCATCCAGTCGGCAAGCTTTTACAGTCTATTACAGTCACAGCACAAAAACAGTTAAACAGTCACTGAATTGGCAAGAATATCCTTTCAAAAAAATGTTGCAGTCAAATTAAGAGTGGGAAAGGAGGGGAACCATTCTATTTCCATCCCATGATCATAACATTCTAACTCAGAAGCAAGGGTGCCATCATTGAGCCACAGTTTACAATAGGTAGGATTAAGTACAGCCTTTCAGCCATGCTAATTGGCAGCAATAAAAATAGCTGCAAACTGATAATGCACATCCTAACAGGCCTGCTGAATATCTTCCAGAATTTCCTGCTTTGATTTTGAGTTGGTGCTTTTGAAAGGTTTCTCAGCAGTGAATCCCGGTAGACATGAACTTTAAAAAAAAATAATTTTAATTCAAATTTTCCAACAACAAATTTTCTCCCGACAATAAAGTAAACAAGGTGTAGAAATAAATACAGTAAGAAGTCTTACAACACCAGGTTAAAGTCCAACAGGTTTGATTCAAACACGAGCTTTCGGAGCGCAGCTCCTTCCTCATTCACCTGAGGAAGGAGCTGCGCTCCGAAAGCTCGTGTTTGAATCAAACCTGTTGGACTTTAACCTGGTGTTGTAAGACTTCTTACTGTGCTCACCCCAGTCCAACGCCGGCATCTCCACATCATAGAAATAAATAGAAAGAGAAATCCCCCACAATACAAAGCAATAAATTAATAACTTAATAACAATACAAAAAAGAAGAAAATAGCAAACACACCGTTGCAAAAACAAACCCCCTTAACAGAACCCGAACCCACCCTCCCTTACCACCACCCCCCCCCCCCCCCCCCCCCCCCCCCCACCCCCCACCCGTCCCCCGGGTTGCTGCTGAGATTGACCACCCTCTAACCCTCCACCAGAAAATCGAGAAAGGGCTGCCACCGCCGGAAGAACTCTTGTACCGACCCCCTCAGGGCAAACTTAACCTTCTCCAGCATGATGAACCCGGCCATGTCATTAATCCAGGCCTCCGGGCTTGGGGGCTTCGCGTCCCTCCAATGTAAGAGAATCCTACGCCGGGCTACTAGAGATGCAAAGGCCAGGGTACCGGCCTCTCTCGCCTGCATTCCCGGCTCCGATGCTACCCCAAAGATCGCGAGCCCCCAGCGCGGCTCCACCCTGGATCCAACCACCCTGGACAAAGTCCCCACCACCCCCCTCCAAAACCCCTCCAACGCCGGACATGCCCAGAACATGTGGGTGTGGTTCGCCGGGCCTCCCGAACACCTCCCACACCTGTCCTCTCCCCCAAAGAACCGGCTCATCCTGGCCCCAGTCATGTGCGCCCTATGCAGCACCTTCAGCTGAATTAAGCTGAGCCGTGCGCAAGAAGAGGACGAGTTCACCCTTCCCAGGGCATCTGCCCACGTCCCCTCGTCTATCTCCTCCCCTAGCTCCTCCTCCCACTTCGCTTTCAGCTTTTCCACCGAGGCCTCCTCCTCTTCCTGCATCATCTGATAAATTGCCGAGATCCTCCCCTCACCGACCCACGTCCCCGAGAGCACCCTATCCTGCACCTCCCTAGGCGGCAGTAGCGGGAACTCCAACACCTGCCGCTTAACAAATGCCCTAATCTGCATATACCTGAAAGCATTCCCGGGGGGAGGCTCCACTTCCCCTCCAACCCGTCTAAGGTCGCAAACGTCCCATCGAGGAAACGGTCCCCCATCCGCCTGATGCCTGCCCTATGCCAACTCAAAAAACCACCATCTATTCTCCCTGGTGCAAACCGGTGGTTACCCCGTATCGGGGCCCACACTGAGGCCTTCACTTCCCCCCTGTGCCGCCTCCACTGCCCCCAAATTTTGAGGGACGCCACCACTACCGGACTCGTAGAGTACCTTGCCGGGGGGAATGGGAGCGGGGCCGTCACCAATGCCTCCAAACTCGTACCCACACAGGACACCACCTCCAACCTCTTCCATGCGGCTCCCTCCCCCTCCATCACCCACCTACTGATCATTGCCACATTCGCAGCCCAGTAATACCCACACAGGTTGGGCACGCCAAGCCGCCTACCTCCCTTCCTCACTCCAGAAATACCCTCCTCACTCTCGGGGTCTTCCGCGCCCACACGAACCCCAGGATACTCTTATTAACCCTCCTAAAAAAAGCCTTCGGAATCAATATGGGGAGGCACTGGAAAAGAAACAAAAACCTCGGGAGCACCGTCATCTTAACTGACTGGACCCTACCCGCCAAAGAGAGTGGCAACGCATCCCATCTCCTGAACTCTTCTTCCATCTGTTCCACCAGCCTCGAAAAGTTAGCCTGTGCAGGGCCCCCCAGCTCCTAGCTATCTGGACCCCAAGATATCTAAAGCTCCTCTCCGCCCTCTTCAACGGGAGCTCTCCTATCTCCCTCTCCTGGTCCCCCAGGTGCAGCACAAACAGTTCACTCTTCCCCACATTGAGCTTATAGCCCGAAAAATCCCTAAACTCCCCAAGTATCCTCAACACCTCTGGCATCCCCCCCCCCCCCCCCCCCCCCCCCCCCCCCGCCCCCCGCCGGATCTGCGATGTAAAACAGTAAATCATCTGCGTACAGCGACAAACGGTGCTCCCCCCCCCCCCCCTCACACACACACACATACACAATCCCACTCCAGTTCTTTGAATCCCTCAGCGCCATGGCCAAGGGCTCAATCGCCAACGCGAAGAGCAGGGGAGACAAGGGGCACCCCAGCCTCGTCCCCCGGGAAAGCCAAAAGTCCTCTGACCTCCTCCCATTCATCACCACACTCGCTACTGGGGAGCTGTACAGCAACCTCACCCAGCTGATGAATCCCTCACCAAACCCAAACCTCCTCAGCACTTCCCACAGGTAGCTCCACTCCACCCTGTCAAAAGCTTTCTCCGAATCCATCGATGCTACTATTTCCGCCTCCCCATCATCCAACGACATCATCATAACATTAAGAAGCTGCCGGACATTGACATTCAGCTGCCTCCCCTTCACAAACCCCGTTTGGTCCTCATGGATAACCATCGGGACCATATCTTCCACCTTCCTGGACAGTACCTTAGCCAACAACTTTGCATCCACGTTGAGGAGCGAAATCGGCCTGTAAGACCCACACTGGAGGGGGTCCTTATCCCGCTTCAGGATCAGTGAGATTATTGCTCTAGACATCGTCGTGGGCAGAGCCCCCCCCCCCTCCCTCACCTCATTCAGGGTCCTCACAAGCAGCGGGCTCGGCAGATCTGAAAACTTCTCATAGAACTCCACCGGGAACCTGTCAGGTCCCGGTGCTTTCCCTGTCTGCATGCTCCCCAGCGCCTCCATCAGCTCCTCCAACTCGATTGGGGCCCCCAGACCCTCCACCCGCTCATCCTCTACTATTGGGAACTCCAGCTTATCCAGAAAGCGGTCCATCCCGCCCACCTCCCTAGGGGGCACCGCCCGGTACAGCCCCTCATAAAAGGATCTGAACACCCCATTGATGTCCCTGCCACCCCGCACCAAGTTCCCTCCTGCATCTGCAACTCCCCCTATCTCTCTAGCTGCCTCCTGCTTCCGGAGCTGGAGGGCTAGCATCCGACTTGCCTTCTCCCCATACTCATATACCGCCCCCTGTGCCCTCCTCCACTGTGCCTCCGCCTTCCAGGTGGTCAGTATATCAAACTCCGCTTGGAGACTGCAACGCTTCCTCAAAAGCCCCTCCTCCGGGACATCCGCATACCACCTATCCACCCTTACCATTTCCTCCACCAGCCTCTCCCTCTCAACCCTCTCCCCCACTCTCCCTGTGCGCCCGAATGTATATCAGCTCCCCTCTAACCACTGCCTTCAGCGCTTCCCAAACCACCCCAACTTGCACCTCCCTGTTATCGTTGGTTTCCAAATACCCCTCTATACCCCTACGGACCCGCCCACATACTTCCTCCTCTGCCAGAAGCCCCACATCTAACCTCCACAGCGGGCGCTGATCCTCCCCCTCCCCCAGCTCCAGGTCCACCGAATGCGGAGCATGGTCAGATATGGCTATCGCCGAATACTCCGCCCCCACCACTCTCGGGATTAGCGCCCTGCTGAGAACAAAAAAGTAAATCCGGGAATAAGCCTTGTGGACATGGGAGAAAAAGGACTCCCTACCCCCCGGCTTCAAAAACCTCCAAGGGTCTACCCCTCCCATCTGATCCATGAACCCCCTCAGCACCGAGGCCGCCGCCGGCCTCTTGCCCATCCTAGACTTTGAACGATCCAAAGCTGGATCCAACACAGTATCAAAGTCCCCTCCCAAGATCAAACCCCCCGTCTCCAGGTCCGGGATCCGGCTCAACATTCGCCGCATGAAGCCGGCATCGTCCCAGTTGGGGGCGTCCACATTGACCAGAACCACCCGCTCCCCTTGAAGTCTACCACTCGCCATTATGTATCTACCTGCACTGTCCGCCACCACATTCGACACAACAAACGACAAGCTCTTGCCAATTAAGATTGCCACCCCTCGATTCTTCGCATCGAGCCCCGAGTGAAACACCTGCCCCACCCAGCCTCTTATCAGCCGCACCTGATCCGCCACCTTAAGGTGCGTCTCCTGGAGCATAGCCATGTCCGCTCCCAGCCCCTTCAGGTGCGCCAAGACCTGGGACCGCTTCACCGGTCCATTCAGTCCCCTCACGTTCCATGTGACCAGCCGAATCTGGGGGGTCTTCCCCCTCCCTCTGCGCCGGTCAGCCATAGCTCTCCCTCGGCTCACCACATGTCCGCAGAATCCCCAAGGACCGTTCCCCACGGTGGCAGACCCCCCCCCCCAACCTTCCAGTTCACCAGCCGTTCCCCTACGGCCCCTGCAACAGCAACCCGGTACCCCCCTACTTCACCCCCCCCCCCCCCCCCCCCCGAGCTAAAAAAAAAGGCACCCAAATAAATAAATAACAGCCCCAAAAAGTGAAAAAGCAGAACAGCAAAAAGGCAACATCAAACACAGCCAATAAAAACGAAAGGATACCAAGGAGGACAGAGCCTCCGGACTATGTACATCATTCCCCAGCTCCCCAGTCCTCAGTTCGAGTCCAACTTCCCTGCCTGGACAAAAGCCCAGACCACCTCTGGTGAATCAAAGTAGAGCTGGCGGTCCTTGTAAGTGACCCAGAGGCGAGCCGGCTGTAGCAGGCCAAACTTCACCCCCTTCCTGTTAAGCACTCCCTTCGCCCGATTGAAACCAGCCCTTCTCTTCGCCACCTCCGCGCTCCAGTCCTGATAGATCCTGATCTCTGCGTTCTCCCACCTGCTGCTCCTTTCCTTCTTTGCCCATCTCAGCACGCACTCACGGTCAACGAAGCGGTGAAAGTGGACCAGCACCGCCCTAGGCGGCTCGTTCGGCCTGGGCTTCCTCAACAGCACTCGATGGGCCCCCTCCAGCTCCAAGGGTCCTTGGAACGACCCCGCGCCCATTAACGAGTTCAGCATCACAACCACGTAGGCCCCCAAATCCGAACCTTCCAGCCCCGCCGGGAGGCCCAAAATCCGCAGGTTCTTCCGACAGGAGCGGTTCTCCATCTCCTCCATCCTAGCCAGCCATTTCTTGTGAAGCACCTTGTGCGACTCCACTTTCACTGCCAGGCCCAGGAGTTCGTCCTCGCTCTCCGAGGCCTTTTGCCGTAGCTCTCGGATCTCCGCACCCTGAGCCATCTGAGTCGCCATGGCGAGGCCTTAAACGGTTCCAGAATCGCAGCCTTCAGCTCTCTGAAGCAGCGATGGAGCAGCTCCTGCTGCTCCTGTGCCCACTGCTGCCACGCTGCCGGTTCCCCGCCCGCCGCCATCTTGTTTTTCCTGCCTCGCACCTTTCTCTGCTCCAAAGCCGATTTTTTGACCGCTCCGCTCCTCGTCCAGTCCATCCACCAGCAGATAAGCACAGTGGATGTGTTCCCACCCGGGGAAAAGTCCAACCAGCACCGCTGCGGGCCCTTAAAAGAGCCTGAAAGACCAAAAATAGCGGGAGCTACCGAACGTGCGGCTTAGCTCCGCATCACCGCAACCGGAAGTCCAGACATGAACTTAATGCGGGTATCTGATTGGCGTTCAGCAATTTCTCCAGGAATTGCATGGAACCTCTGCCAATGTCAGTGTCAGGAAATCCCCATAGAAATTCAACCCCATACTGCTCATTTCTGAAGGGAAAATACTGTTACCATTGGAGACAACTCCTTTATTAGTAAGCACACATGGAAACAGCAAAAATGTCCCAGTAAATCAATCAGTACTGTACGGAAAACATTGAGACTCTGAATACTTGGGGTGCCCTAGGTCCCAGGAACCCTTGTTTGAAAACCTATATTTTAAGATAAACAGCAAACTGGTCTAAATTAAATCTCTTTCTCAATCTTTTAGCCTCCTGACGGTGCATCGGTCAGACTTTCATCTGTTTCTGTAGCTAATTAATCCTGGGACAGGTCGCTAGTCTGTCGCCAAGTGTTTTTGGCTTGAGGTGCATTGGACTACAGCAATCATAGCCACACTCACACACACAGGCAAACTAAAGGGGAATTTAGCGTAACCAATCCATCTAATCTGCCGTCTTTGGACTGTAGGAGGAAACCGAAACACCTGGCAAAAGGTCTCTCTCTCTGTTTAGCACAGGGCTAAATCGCTGGCTTTGAAAGCAGACCAAGCAGGGCAGCAGCACGGTTCGATTCCCGTAACAGCCTCCCCGAACAGGCGCCGGAATGTGGCGACTAGGGGCTTTTCACAGTAACTTCATTTGAAGCCTACGCGTGACAATAAGCGATTTTCATTTTCATTTCAGTTCAAAAGCCCATCCAGACAGGGGGAGAACGTTCGAACTCCAGCCAGACCCCAGGCAGGAATCGAACCCGTGTGTCTGAATTAAGCAATATGCGATAAATAATTAATGTCCCTGGGCAATTGGTGGAATACGGTCGACAGCAAATTAGTTAAGTCTTCATCATTTCAAGGCCTTAAAGCACTCCATCCTCCTAGTCCAGAGGTTTGGATTGGGGATGCTGGGGGGGGGGGGGGGGGGGGGGGGGGGCTCTTGATACTTTTACGTAAAAGCTAACATGACATTTTTCTTTGAAAGGTCCAACAGGGAAGCTGTGTCATCCGTCAGGAGGTAGTGACACACTAACACCTTCTGAAGGGCAATTCGGGATGGGGCGGTATAATTCTGCTGGCCTAGCTGACAACGCCCTGGTCCCGTTAAATAGAATTCAAAGAAAGATGTCAGCTGTGCTATGTTGGCTACCATTTCCTCTTCCTTCTTATCATTCTTCTCAGCCTTAACCAGCTTCCTCAGGCGATGGTTTCAGATGCGGTTTAGAAGCTGGTTGAACTAATTTTGTACAAATGAAGCTTTGGCAATGAACAGATGACTTCCGATTGTGCTCCGGCTAAGAATGCTTTTTTCAGCGTTGTAGCATAAGTCATCAGCTGTGTGTTTACCCTGAAAACATTGTGGAATGCAGATCAAAATATTCAATAAACTGAAGGTAGGGTTAGGTTTGGTAGGCTTTGCATTTTTGCATTCATATTACTGCCGTCAGTTGCTTTTTCAATACTTTAAGATGTTGACTGTCACGGTAACATATACGTAAAGAAAAATACTATTAGATTTCATCGACAATGTGACTATTTTTTGGAGAAATTTTTTTTGTGCTGCAGAACTTCTTTTGACTTTACAAATTGCCCCTTTATTGAAAGTTTCCTTGACCCTTTTGCGTCATGAAGATGAGTCATTCTTACATCCTCTTAAAAAAAAGCCTTATATTTACGTCTCTCATAAAGATTATTAAGAGCTTCACAATGGAATATTGTGATGTAGGAAAATGTATCTATTTTTATACACAACAATGTGATGAATGCCCTGCTCAGTCAGTTGTTTTAATGGTGTAGGTAGAGAGGAGGACGTTGGCCATGGCACAGGGCAATTCCTTGTTGCCTAACGTAGGAACAGGAGGAGACTAATAAGCATCTCGAGCCTGTTCCGCCATTTCCATGAGACTATTGCTGACCTGGGACTTGCTCTTCACTGAATATTACAGTGAGAACTTAAAGTTCGGGCGGCACGGTGGTGCAGTAGTTAGCATTGCTGCCTCACTGTGCTGAGGATCAGGGTTTGATCCCGACCCCGGGTCACTGTCCGTGTGGAGTTTGCACATTCTCCCCGTGTCTGCGTGGGTCTCACCCCCACAACCCAAAGATGTGCAGGCTAGGCCATGCTAAATTGCCCCTTAATTGGAAATTTATTTAAAAAAAGAACTTAATATTCATCGGACAGAAGGGATCTTAGATGAAAGTCTCATTGGAATGTTTTACTATAATGAAAGCATTGTTCAAATGCAAACTGTTGTTGTCGACACCATCTCTCAAATGAGGCACTCTTTCAGGACTGCAAAATGTATCTTTTTATTTTAAAAAATGTTTTTGGCACCCAATTCTTTTTGTTGCAATCAAGAGGCAATTTAGCGTGGCCAGTCCACCCACCGTGCACACCTTTGGGATGTGACGATGAAACCCACGCACACACGGGGAGAATGTGCAAACTCCACACGGACAGTGACCCGGGTCCTCTGGCTGTGAGGTAGTAGTGCTAACCACTGTGCCACCGTGCTGCCGCACAGCAAAATGCATCTGTCTAGATTATGTGCCCAGGCCTAGGAGAGAGGCTTGGATTCTCAAATCTTTGAATCAGAGGCCAGCGTGTTAGGAACAGAGCCAACATCTATCGAGATTCCCTCTTGGTCAAATTTCTTTTGCTCAGTCAACTTGAGTCATATTGAAGCTGACCTGTTATTGCATAATTTCCTCTGTTTTTAATCTGAGTTTTCGTAAATCCACCAGTGACAAAGAAACAATAGTTGGGTTTGTCTCATATTGTAACTAACAGTACAAAAAGGTTTTGAGTCATTAATTAAGGTCGAGCAATGTATCTTTTGGTCTTAAGCAGATCCAACTTTATGACTATTTGTTATGTTTAGTTGGAATCACTTAGTTCATTTTTCGCAGTGAACCAAAATGGGTTGAATTTTCACTTGGATTGCACCACTTTATAAGCAAAACTCCTTCCTTCATTACTTCAGTACACTCATTCACTTCTTTGTTTAAACTGATGCATAAAGAAAACATTGACCAATTCACTACTGGAAGCAATTAAACCTCATGAAAGTGACAAGCAGTTTAATAACATTCAGCAAATGGAGGTGTCTAGTGAGGAGATGGAGAGGTAGAGATATATACTCTATGGGGCAGCACGGTAGCACAGTGGTTAACACAGTTACTTCACAGTGCCAGGGTCCCAGGTTCGATTCGCGGCTTGGGTCACTGCCTGTGCGGAGTCTGCACGTTCTCCCCGTGTCTGCGTGGGTTTCCTCCAGGTGCTCCGGTTTCCTCCCGCAGTCCAAAGATGTGCAGGTTAGGTGGATTGGCCAGGCTAAATTGCACCTTAGTGTCCAAATGTTAATTGGAGTTACATAGTTAAGGGGTTAGGGTGGGAGAGTGGGACTGAGTGAGGTGCTCTTTCAGAGGGTTGGTGCAAACTCGATGGGCCGAATAGCCTCCCTCTGCACAAGGTATTCTATGATTCTACAATTGAATAGGTAACAGCTGGACAATGGAGGGGGATGTTGGAGGAGGATAGTGTGTTTGGCAGTATAAGAGGATACACACAGATTGAGAAGGATAAAAGACAGAGTTAGCACAATTACTAAGGAAACCATTTGTGACATTGATTAAACCTGTTTCAGTGTTGTGACAAGGTGGAAGTTGCAGTGTTAGGGTGTTCAGGACTAAAAGGGTTAATGTGGGAGTGGAGAAACATGATGATGTAAAGGGAGTCACATGACTAGTGGTAGTCTGGTAGAAATCTCAATGGAAATAACACATGGCTTGGACTGAAGAAGCCTGCTGTCTTATATATCAATACATAGTCATGTTCAACAATAACTAGTTACTGTTCAGACTCTATGGGTTGAATTCTCCCATCTGGGACTAAGTCCTGTGGTGGAGTAGGAACGCTGCGTGGGCTGGCACGGAAATATGCCATATCATGTGGCCCTGATATCACTAATTATGCACTTGAGGGGTTTGCATGGTATTCCATGACAAGGCAAGCAAGAAGGCCATGAGTGCCATCATTATATCTAGATGCCATATTGAAAAGGTGCCCAACATCACTAATCCACCACTGAAGAAAGAAGATGGACCTCCTGAAAACGAAGATGGGCACCCTCATGGCCGACACCGTGCCACAGTGGTTAGCACTGTTGCCTCACAGTGCCAGGGACTCGGGTTCGATTCCAACCTGGGGTGACTGTGTGGAGTTCACGTGTTCTCCCTGTGTCTGCGTGGGTTTCCTCCGGGTGCTCCGGTTTCTTCCCACAGTCCAAAGATTTGCAGGTTAGGTGGATTGGCCATGCTAAATTAGCCCTAGATGGGGTTATGGGGATAGTGTGGGGTTTGGGCCGAGGTAGGGTGCTGTTTCAGAGGGCCGGTGCAGACTCAATGGGCTGAATGGTCTCCTTCTGCACTCTAGGGATTCTATGATTCATGGCACTGATCTACAAGATGCACCTGCAGATGCAGCCTCCCCCTCCACCCTACCCACTGCTTCCATGTTCCAGGATCCAGGGTTGCTGGTGACCTCCCTCCTGAAAACTGGAGGTAGCTCCAGGCATTGTTCAGATGACTTCTGACCTCTACACGCCATGTCCATCATACAAACCTGCCTCCCATCCATTGACTCCGTCTGCACCTCCCGCTGACTGGGGAAAGTGGGCAGCATAGTCAAAGACCCCCTCACACCCGGCTTACTCACTCTTCCAACTTCTTCCATTGGGCAGGAGGTACAGAAGTCTGAGAACACGCACGAACAGACTCAAAAACAGCTTCTTCCCCACTGTCACCATGCTCCTAAATGACCCTCTTATGGACTGACCTCATTAACACTACATCCTGTATGCTTCATCCGATGCTGGTGCTTATGTAGTTATATTGTGTACCTTGTGTTGCTCTATTATGTATTTTCTTTTACTTCCTTTTCTTTTCATGTAATTAATGATATGTTGAGCTTCTCACAGAAAAATACTTTTCACTGTACCTCGGTACACGTGACAATAAACAAATCCAATCCAATCAAAATGTTGTTCTGGCCGTGTTCTGGACCGACGGGTTTTTCCAATTGCGTCGCAGAGTAGGGTAGGATTGTGGTCAGGCCTTCACCTGCATCCCATTAACAGGATGCAAATCCAATGGGTTTTCCGATCCGCCACGGCGAACACCAACGGAAAATCCCACATGAAGTTCTGCCAGTGTGAAACCAATTTTTGCACTCCCACCAGATTCCGCCACCCCCTACCCGCCTGACATTGAACCCGCCAATGGGGCCATGGATGAATTCCACCTAGAAGTATTTGGAACCTCTTCCTTAGACAATCACAACAACGTACAACAGAAGTTTAATTAGGGAGCTTCATTATCCAAATACTGGGATATTTTGCAGAGAATTACAGAGATGGATAGTGGTTCATCCACTGGCATTGTTTGAGGAGCAGAGATGGATGGTGTGTGCATGTGAGAGAAGATGTTGACAACTCTGTCCAGGGTTCACTCACTTGGCAAGAAGCTCAATGAGAAAGGAGAATGCGGCAGTTGGGATTGACAACTTGATAGGTGGTAAGAGGTAGGCAGAAGATTTCTGTGGGAATATGTGGGAATGTATCCAAACGGAATAAAGTCTATCAGAGTAGGGAGTCAAGGAATTAGTGGTGGATTTGTGTAGGGATTGGCGGGTGAGAAAAATTGCCATGAGGGGAGAAAGGAAAGTTGCCATGACTAGACAGCAGGCAGGGGATGAGAAGGAGGGAAAATCCTAAAAGGAACAAGGAAAGAGAATAAAGCGCATTGACAGAATGGAACATCTTCACTTGAAAATACTTCTAAACTGTACTGATAACACTACATATTCATGTTGAATTTCAACCAAGATTATTGACAAATTACTTCAGAGGTCAGCTCTTGTTTTTAGAAATGGGTTTTGTCGTGTTAAACACACTGAGATAACACGGGCTGCAACTGGATGCAGCTTTAACTGAAAGATACTCCAGACCTTGAAGTTAGTTCAATCTGATTTATTGAATCTGTCACACAGTTAGCACAGTTCTCTGTGAGTTCGACTCTCTGTTAACCTAAGTGTGATTACTCTGTCTGACTGAACTAGACTAGCTCTTAGCCACGTGCTGGAGGTGTTATGTGATATATACACCCTGACTCACTCTGTAGATGTCCCCAGTGGAAAGAAGCGGAGTGTGAGTGCCTCGTGCCTTTTATAGTGGGAAACCACCCCCAAGTGTTCTGCCTGCTGATTGGTTATGTCCTGTTCTCTGTGTTCATTAGCTGCCTGTCTGTATCTCATTATGTGCATGTCTGCATATCATGACAGGTTCTATCCTTTGTTTACAACGAAGAGTGATTCATGATTGTTGCAGTTTTATGTTAAGGTTAGGGTTAGAGTGTAATGTTCTATGTTCTATAGTTAGAAAGGTTGAGCGACATGGTGGCTCAGTGGTTAGCACTGCTGCCTCACAGCACTGAGGAACCAACTTTAATCCTGGTCACTATCCATGTGGAGTGTGCACATTCTCCTTGTGTTTGTGTCAGTCTCACCCCCCCCCCCCCCCCCCCCCCCCCAATCAACTGGATTGGTAGGTGGATTGGCCAGATCAAATTGCCCCATAATTGAAAAAAAAAGAATTGGGTACTTTAATTTTTTTTTAAAGTTAGAAAAGTCAAACAATAAATCTTCGGCTTAGTTTGAGGACCAGGGTTTATTTTAGATTTGAATCACTTTGCTGTAATCAAAACCATGTGGGTGAAAAAAATGCAACAAACCATGGAAGATTTAAAAAAAAATTACCAGTCTGTTTGTCATCTTATTTCTTTGTTACCGTTTGTCAGCAATTGAACCTTTAATACATTTCTCAGTCTGCCATTTTAGTGGAATAATTGACCCATTTCTTTCTTTAAAACATTTTTATTGGGATTTTTCATATTTAGTAACAAGATTTATACACGAGACAGAGCCATTGGCATAAACACAGAAGAAGAAATTAAGGAACAGCAATTTCAGAAACTACTGTACAATAGGTTGTCACTTTTCCTGTGACCCAGGTTCCCATGCTCTTATTATTTTATTTAGATTTGTAATTACAATCAATGGCAGAACTTTTTACTTTCTTTATATTAGCACTCATTTTGATGGGAGGGGGAGGAGGGGGGTGGTAATTTTGCTATGTGCCAGGGTTTTTTAAAACTCCAAAGTATATTATGGAGTTCACCTAACCTATAACTTTTGTTGAATTTGGCTAGGATGAGCAGAAGAGCCTGCCTTTCAGGTGTTATTCAACAGACTTCTTAGGCGTTTTAATTTAAAAAAACAAGCTTTATTCTAAGAATCTAGTTAACATTTGTATAAACACACACAGCAAGAATTTTCAATCAATTACGAACGTTAAAACCCTACACGGCTCCAGTAATCTATGCATAACGGTAGCATGGTGGTTAGCATAAATGCTTCACAGCTCCAGGGTCCCAGGTTCGATTCCCGGCTGGGTCACTGTCTGTGCGGAGTCTGCACGTCCTCCCCGTGTGTGGGTGGGTTTCCTCCGGGTGCTCCGGTTTCCTCCCACAGTCCAACGATGTGCGGGTTAGGTGGATTGGCCATGCGAAATTGCCCGTAGTGTCCTAAAAAGTAAGGTTATGGGTGGGTTGTTGGGTTACGGGTATAGGGTGGATACGTGGGTTTCAGTAGGGTGATCATTCCTCGGCACAACATCGTGGGCTGAAGGGCCTGTTCTGTGCTGTACTGTTTTATTCTATTCTATAACCCTTAATGAATTCCCCTTTAACTGTTCCAATTCAATACCAAAATCCAAGTAAAACCAGAAACCTCTTTTCAAAGGTGTGGCTTATCTCTTTTAAGTTCTCAAGTAGTCTGGAACAGCTTTTAAAATGAAGAGAGAGAAAAACACTTATTTCAACTTGTGCAGTTCAAACCAGTCCAAACGCAAAATGAAAGAGCCACAGCCCAGCTCCACCCACACAATGGCATCACTGAAGCCATGTGATAAGACAAAAACATTTCTTAAAGGGACACTCCCATGACACTGTTTCCTCATTGAGTTTTTGAGGGAGGTTAGGTGGTCCACATCTGTGGGCAGCAGTGGTTAGCATTGCTGCCTCACAACGCTGAGGACCTGGGTTAGATCCTGGCCCTGGGTCACTGTCCGTGTGAAATTTGCATATTCTCCCCGTATCTGTGTGGGTCTCAACCCCAGAACCCAAATATGTGCAGGTTAGGTGGATTGGCCATGCTAAATTGCCCCTTAATTGGGAAAAAAGAATTGGGTGCTCTATATTTTAAAACAACAAAAAAAGGATGGTCCATCTCCTTGGTTTCTGACCCCCCCCCCCCTCCATTGCTGGTTGTGACCCCCTCCCTCCCCCTCCCCCCAGTTGCTGGTTGTGAACAGGTCCTCAAAGAGGTTTGTGAACTTCTTCCATGTGTCGTGGAATCTCTCCTTTAACTCTCTGATTGAGAATTTTATCTTCCCTAGTCTCAGGAACTCGGCTGAAAGCCTGAGAGCACTCTGAGGCCCTGGGTGGTGTTGCCAACTGCCAACCTACCAGTAATCTCTGCCTGGTGATCAATGATGTGAAGGCCAGGGCATCCAGGCCCATACCTGTGTAGAGCTCTGGATGATCTGGCAAACCACATCATTTCACCGAAGGCCGCCATATATGGGCACTGGCCCATCTCGAACCCAGAACCCTGGACATGACCTTATAGAAAGCAGTCCAGAACTCCCTGAATCTAGGGCAGGACCAGAACATGTGAGTGTGGTTGGTCGGGGCCCCCCTGACACTGCTCGCACTTATGCTCCACCTCCGTAAAGAACCCTCTCATCTATGTCTTGGTAAGGTGTGCTCTGTGCACCACCTTGAGCTGCATGAGGCTTAACCCAGTGCAAGAGGAGATGGAGTTGATTGTGTGCAGGGCCTCGATCCAGGTCCTTGCCCTGACTCCATGCCCAGCTCCTCCCCTCATTTCCGTCTGGCCACCATCGCACCTTTTCTGTCCCTAACTTGCGCTATCTCCTTTGCGGCTGCTTGTTAACTTAGCTGGTGCGGCTGGCCTTGCCTCCATGTTTGAAAACAGCCCCCCGTGCCTGGCGGAGCTGGTGGACTGCGTTCCGTGTGGAGAGCAGATCAAATTCCATCTGCAGCTTTTTTCTCTCCGCTAACAATTCCATGGTTGGGGCTGTCAGTACCACCGATCCACCTCCAGTGTGGAGGGCCCTATAACCTATGATTTCCCCCCTGATCACTGCCGTCAGTGCCTTCCAGAATGTGGAACGTGAAACCTCCCTGTTCTGGTTGCAGGTTACATAATCGTCGATGATTTGGAATACCTTTGTACAGTATTCCCTATTGAAGGGGAGAGCTGTATCCAACCTCCATGGAGGTCATTCGACCCAGACCTTCTCCAACCTCACGTCCATGTTATCTGCGACCGCTCAGCTCCTGGCCGCCACCAGAAGATTGTCATAATATCCACTCATGTATATCATGAGATGCAGACAGGCAGTGATTGACACACAGGATAACCAATGAACACACTCGACACAGAACAACCAATCACCATACAGGACACCGCCACTATAAAGCCCACAGGGCATTAAGACTCTCTCTTTCACAGGATACAGCTCCTGAGATAGTTAGAGTGCACAAGCCAGTGAACATCATCACCATGTGGTAGAGAGCTAGTCTGGTAAAGCCAGTAGGAGGTTATCAGTTAGGTTAATAGAGTGTCAACCCACAGCAGATTATGTACAGCAATCAGCAAGTTCAATAAAAGTGTTGGACCATCTCCTGTGTCGGAAGCCTGTTTCTAGTTTCACTGCATCCAGTTGCAGTCGATGTTAAACCAACTCAGATAACACATCAGCGATTAACCCATTTGGCTGCTTTTTGGAACTGTTGCGTTATGTCAGAAGAAGGTAGGCAGTCCATCTGTAATCTGACATCTCTTTCAAAGAGCCTTATGGCGGGTTTTCTTAAACGAAGGAATTATGTCCGCCAGCTGACTGTTCGCTGCCATGGTCCCATGTTACTTATTGCAGACTGCGTGAGGCACCTTGGGGTTCAGGAAGACCATGAAATTGTATAGAGGCTGGGATGGCCAAATGGTTGACATTAATTGGGTCTGCACATTGGGGAATCCTATGATTTGAAAAAAATTCATGTCCCTCTCATTTTGCTGTGAGGTTTCTTGCAGGAAAGTTATGCGTCTGTGCACTCGAGCTAGACTGATTTTACTGGCGTCTTGTGATAAATTGGAACAAACCTGAAGCATAAAAGTTTAAGGTTGTGGTGACCTGCACTACCCATAACGTGCTATCCATTTGTTGGAACTTGTCTGCAGGTTAGGTTCCAACAGCATATTCTTGTCTCTATCTACCTGGTAAAGGAGAAACTCAGATAGCTGGGTACGCAGGGCGGCACGGTGATGCAGTGGTTAGCACTGCTGCCTCACGCCGCTGAGGATCCAGGTTTGATCCCTGCCCCGGGTCACTGTCCACGTGGAGTTTGCACATTCTCCACGTGTCTGCGTGGGTCTCACCCCCACAACCCAAAGACCCAGAAATGTGCAGTGTAGGAGAATTGGCCACGCTAAACTGTCCCTTATTGAGAAAAAAAGAATTGGTGACTTTAATTTTTTTTAAATTCATTTACGGGATTTAGCGTCGCTGGTCAGGCGTAGGATTGAACAAAAAAAATAGCTGTACTCGTGACTGTTGAACCATAGAGCAAAGTCATTCAGCCCATCATTGTTGTGCCATTAGAGAGAGAGAGAGAGAGAAACAATTGATTATAAAGAGTTGAGGGGCACCACCCTGCAAGTGTGGCAAAGTGAGGAAGCAGGTGTCCATTAACTACCACAGCCAGTACAGGGATTGAATTCACACCATTGGCATCCTTCTGTACCATACTCTAACCATCTAGCAACTGAGCTAACAAACATCCAACACACCTCAACTATCACATGAGTGACATTTGGAGTGCAATAATGTTCACATAGGTAAACTCGTACATAGGTTTCCTTTTAAAGACAGGAATTCCTACAGAATGGGAATGTGTCTCATACACCCAATCCTCTCTACCTTTTTTTCGCAACACCTTTCCAATGGGGGGGCTGGGGGGGGGGGGGGGGGGGTGTAGTGGTATTGTCACTGGACTATTAGTCCAGAGACCCAGAGTAATGCTCTGGGGTCCTGGGTTCAAATCCCACCAGGGCAGATGGAATTCAAAGTCTAATCATGACATTGTTGTAAAAACCCATCTGGTTCACTCATGTACTTCAGGGAAGGCAATGTGTCGTTCTCACCTGGTCTGGCCTACATTTGACTCCAGACCCACAGCAATTTGGTTGACTCTTGCCACTCAGTTCGAGGACAATTAGGGATGGGTAACAAATGCTGGCTTTGCCTCCGACACCCACGTCCCAGGGTCCCAGGTTCGATTCCCGGCTTGGGTCATTGTGCGGAGTCTGCACGTTCTCCCCGTGTGTGCGTGGGTTTCCTCCGGGTGCTCCGGTTTCCTCCCAGAGTCCAAAGATGTGCAGGTTAGGTGGATTGGCCATGCTAAATTGCCCTTAATGTTCAAAATTGCCCTTAGTGTTGGGTGGGGTTGCTGGGTTATGGGGATGGGGTGGAGGGGTGGGCTTGGGTGGGGTGCTCTTTCCAAGGGATGATGCAGACACGATGGGCCAAATGGCCTCCTTCTGCACTGTAAATTCTATGAAACATCTGTGAAACAAAATGTTTTTCCCTACATATTAGTGTGCTTGTGTGGTTTCATATAAATCCTCATTTTACCATTCTTATCTGTGCCTTTTCATGCATTTTATTCGACTGTATGTGACTGCCTACGTCCACTTCTACTCTTGTACCCCTCCCCACCTGTGTGTGTATAAATGTGAGCCAGCCTCTGTCATATAATTTTTGTATATGGCTCTCTTTCCAGCCATGCTTTAGTCCTGTTATGTTTCCTGTCTCATTGAGAAACATAAATTCTACTCCCTCCCGCTGACCCCACTACTGTGTAGTTTATTCGATTTGAGGAAGGTTTCCCACGAAAACAGCAGTCTCTACTCCTTGGGGAACTGATTTTTTTTCATTTTGTCCTTTTTCGAACAATTTGATATTTGTATTCCTCCACTATAGCCTCCCCCACCACCCTCCCTGATGGGTGTACTTGTTATAGTCGCTGTTAAACTTGGACTACATCTTAAAAACTTTAACGCCAGATCATGTGGTGTGTTGGCTCACATTATGCTTCCTGAAAGTCACTTTTATTTGTTTGTTTCGCAACCCTAAAACTTGGCAGCACTTCACTCTGTGAGCTCATGTTGTAAGTGGCACTCCTGCTTTCAGGATGTTGAGTTTCAAATGTAACTTGTCATTGGCTTTAGAAAGTAGTTGCCTGGCAACTATCATGGGTTTGGTTAAAAATGAATACTCACAATTAAAGTACTGCCAGTCCTTTGATGGTGTCAGAAAACTAATGCCCTATATCCAATGTTTTTCTCCTCCGACACTACACTAACCCCCCCACCCCCCCCCCCAACACCAAAAGTACGCACACACCTACACTGACACACACAACACCCACCATCCAACATATGCATACACACTAGGCGAGGCAGAGGAGGGTTTGTGGTGAACCACTGTGTGCATCTGTATTAGGGGATGCACTACAGGTTCGCCGGTAGCCCCTGCCGGCTAACTCCGCCCACAAGGTGCCATATAAATATGCGTGTCCTCCTTCTGATCAGCCATTTCGCCAGCTGCAGTAGGAGGCCACGCATCTGACTGTAGTAAAGCCACAGTTGTACCAATCTGAGTCTTTCGTGCAATTGATCGTGCATCAGGGTTCACACAGCTGACTTTCCATCTGTTTTTCACATCCCTTCCTGAGACGACATATCTCAATTTCACTTTGCTTCTGCTCAGTTGACATTGAGAATTCACTGGCCTCAAACTGGAATACACTGTCTGAGGCACCCTCAATAGCGAGGTCGGCAATCAAAAGGCTTTAATCTACAGAGAACTGAACAGCATCCGAGAGAAGTGTGCTCACCACATGGAGCCTTATCCTATATACCGTTTCCTGGGGGCGTAGCCAGAGGCGGAGTCCCCCAGGGTTCCAAGCCTCTTAAAGGGGCAAGGTATTAAAGGTCAGGTACCGTTTACGCCAGTTATTAATACCGTTCATCACATTCACCCCCTGTTTAAAAAAACACATAGTCCGTCGGGGGTGAAGTGGAGTTATAAGTTCAGTCTTTGTGGTGGTCTGATCGTCCGTGCTGACTTTCGCTGCTCCGGTGGTGGCGCCGTGGATGCGGTCAGTTCCGATGGTGGTATATCCGGGAGCACGGTTGACTGAGCCTTTGCCCGCCTTGGAGGGGGGAGGGTATCAGGGGTGATTAGGGTAATTGGTGCCGCGCTGGCTGGGGGCAGGGGGCACTATGGGGGGGGGCGCTGTCGGAGACGGCGGGCGGTGCGGGGCGGGGAGCGTCGGTAGAAGGGGGGGGGTCGGTGGGGAAAACGTCGGGGTCGGTGGGAGAGTCGGTGGGAGAGCCAGCGGGTGCCAGGTCTCGCAGGGAGACGGTATCCTGCCTGCCGTCGGGGTGCTCGACGTAGGCGTATTGAGCGTTTGCGTGCAGCAGGTGGACCCTCTCGACTATTGGATCCATTTTATGGCTCCTCACATGTCTCCGGAGTAGGACTGGACCTGGAGTCGTCAGCCAGGGTGGAAGCGAGACCCCAGAGGTGGACTTCCTGGGGAAGACAAACAAACGATTGTGAGGGATCTCGTTCGTGGCCGTACAGAGGAGCGACCTAATGGAGTGCAGGGCATCGGGTAGGACCTCCTGCCAGTGGGCGATTGGGAGACTCCTTGACCGTAGGGCTAGGAGGACAGCCTTCCAAACTGTTGCGTTCTCCCTCTCCACATGCCCGATTCCCCGCGGGTTATAGCTCGTCGTCCTGCTCGAGGCGATGCCCTTGCTGAGCAAGTATCGACGCAGCTCATCGCTCATGAACGATGTACCCCGGTCGCTGTGGATATAAGAGGGGAAACCAAACAGTGTGAAGATGCTGTGCAGTGCCTTGATCACGGAGGCCGAGGTCATATCGGGGCAGGGGACAGCAAAAGGGAAGCGGGAGAACTCATCGATGACGGTGAGGAAATAGATATTGCGGTTGGTGGACGGGAGGGGCCCTTTGAAGTCCACACTTAGTCGCTCAAAGGGCCCAGAGGCCTTTATCAGGCGGGCCTTGTCTGGTCAATAGAATTGCGGTTTGCATTCCGCACAGATCTGGCATGCCTTAGTCACGGCCTTGACCTCCCCTGTGGAGTAGGGTAGGTTGCGGGACTTGATGAAGTGGGCAAGCCGGGTGACCCCCGGGTGGCAGAGGTCATCGTGGATGGATCTCAGGCGGTCCAATTGCACGTTGGCGCATGTGCCGCGGGACAGGGCATCTGGGGACTCGTTGAGCTTCCCCGGGCGATATTTAATATCGTACATGTAGGTGGAGAGCTCTATTTTCCACCTCAGAATTTTGTCATTCTTTATTTTGCCCCGTTTTGCGTTATCGAACATAAAGGCGACCGACCGTTGGTCGGTGGCGAGGGTGGACCTCCTACCAGCTAGGTAGTGCCTCCAGTGTCGCACGGCCTCCACTATGGCTTGTGCCTCCTTCTCGACTGCAGAGTGCCGAATTTCCGAGGCGTTGAGGGTTCGGGAGAAGAACGCTACTGGCCTGCCTGCCTGGTTGAGGGTAGTAGCCAGGGCGACGTCTGATGCGTTGCTTTCTACTTGGAAGGGGATGGCTTCGTCCACCGCGTGCATGGCGGCCTTGATGATGTCGGCCTTGATACGGCTGAAAGCCGACTGGGCCTCAGCCGTCAGGGGAAAAAACGTGGTCTTAATGAGTGGTCGGGCTTTGTCCGCATATCTGGGGACCCACTGGGCGTAATAGGAGAAAAGCCCCAAGCACCGTTTGAGTGCCTTGAGGCTATGGGGAAGGGGAAGTTCCTTAAGGGGATGCGTGCGGTCGGGGTCTGGGCCTAGGACCCCATTGTCCACGACATAGCCGAGGATGGCTAGCCGAGTTGTGTGAAACACACATTTCTCTTTGTTGTACGTGAGGTTGAGGGCCCGGGCAGTCTGGAGGAACCTCCTCAGGTTTGCGTCGTGGTCATGCTGATCATGGCCGCAGATGGTGACGTTGTCCAAGTACGGGAAGGTGGCCCGTAAGCCGTACTGGTCCACCATTTGATCCATTGCCCTCTGGAAAACGGAGACTCCGTTTGTGACACCAAAAGGGACCCTGAGGAAGTGAAACAGCCGACCAGCTGCTTCGGAAACCGTGTAGGGGCGGTCCTGTGGGCGGATAGGGAGTTGATGATAGGCCGATTTAAGGTCGACCGTGGAGAATACCCGATAGTGGGCGATGTGAGTCACCATTTCTGCTATGCGGGGAAGTTGATACGCATCGAGTTGCGTAAAGCGGTTTATGGTCTGGCTATAATCCACGACCATTCGCTGCTTTTCCACGGAGTGGACTACCAATACTTGAGCCCTCTAAGGGCTGTTGCTGGCCTCTATGACCCCCTCTTTTAGTAGCCGCTGAACCTCTGACTTGATGAAAGTCATGTCTTGGGTACTGTACCAGCGACTCCTGGTGGCGACGGGCTTACAGTCGGGAGTGAGGTTCGGGAAGAGGCGGGGTGGCGCATCTTTGAGTGTCACCAGGCTGCAGACCGTGAGTGGGGGCAGGGGCCCGCCGAACTTCAGTGTCAGGCTCCGGTGGCTGCACTGAAAGTCCAGACCGAGCAGCAGGGGGGCGCAGAGACAAGGGAGGATGAAGAGTTTAAATCGGGTGTATTCAGTGCCTTGAATTGCGAGGTCAGCGACACAATATTCAGAAGTCTGAGAACACGAACAGACAGACTCAAAAACAGCTTCTTCCCCACTGTCACCAGACTCCTAAATGACCCTCCTATTGACTGATCTCATTAACACTACACCCTGTATGCTTCAACCGATGCCAATGCTTATGTAGTTACATTGTATATCTTGTGTTGCCCTATTATGTATTCTCATGTATTTTCTTGAATTTTGTTTAATTCCCTTTTCTTCCATGTACTGAATGATCTGTTGAGCTGCTTGCAGAAAAATACTTTTCACTGTACCTCAGTACACCTGACAATAAACAAATCCAATCCAATCCAATCCAATCCAATACCCCGTGATTTGTATCGAGTGGGACCCCGTAGCGGGGGGGGAATGGGATAGTTTGGGAGTCGGGGTGGGTGCGCAGGGAGCAGCGCCTTACCGTGTCTGGATGGATAAAGCTCTCCGTGCTCCCGGAGTCGAATAGGCAGGGAGTGTCGTGGCCGTTGACTTGAACCCGCATCATCGAGTTCCGCAGGTGCTTTGGCCGCGATTGATCGAGTGTGATCGCTCCTAGTTGCGGGCTGTCAGAGTTGAAATCACAAAATGGCCGCCCGGAGGCACAAGGTGGCCGCCGCCACCGGTCGAATGTGTCGGGTTTCAAAGATGGCCGCTGCCAAGATGGCCACTCCCATGACTCGCACGAGGTCGATGACACGTCGAACGTGGGCATGCCCGGCCGCAGCGCAGCCACGTTGCGGGGTCTGTGAGACCGGGAGCTTGATTTCTGGGCCTGGTGAGGGTTTTGTTTGTGGCCTTTGGGCCCAGCCAGGCAGACTTTAGCGAAGTGCCCTTTCTTCCCGCAGTCGTTGCAGATCGCGGAGCGGGCCGGGCAACGCTGACGTGGGTGCTGGCCTTGCCCACAGAAATAGCATGGGGAACCCCCGGAGTGAGCGGATCACCGCGCGGCACAGGCCTGTAGCGTGGCCGAGTCTGAAGGGCATCGAGCGGGGTTCGCAAGGTCCGCGGAGTACGTACGGAGGTTACGGTGGGCCGTTTCGAGAGAAGAGGCGAGTGTTACCGTGCCCTGGAGATCCTTTGCCCCGTCTTCTAGGAGCCGCTGCCGGATGTACGAGGACCTGATACCGGACACAAGGGCGTCGCGAATATGCAAGTTCCTGTGGTCTTCTGCCGTTACTGCTTTGTGGTCGCAGTTCCTCGCGAACGCAGTGAGTCTTTCCACGAACTCGTCCAGCGTTTCCCCGGAACGCTGGCTGCAGGTTGAGAGCAAATGTCTGGCGTGTACCTCGTTAGTAGGTTTTATGAAGCGTTTCTTCAGTATTTTGACCGCCGCATCATAGGTAGTAGCGTTCTCAATCACGGCGAAGAGTCGGTTGCCCACCCGGCCATGTAGTAAACGCAGCTTGAGAGTGCTGTCGACATCAGCCGTTGAGGAGTCCAGATAGTCCTCAAAACACCAGAGCCAATATTTAAAAATTTCCGGAGCTTCCGGCGACCTGGCGTCCGGGTTGAGTTTCTCCGGTTTTAGAGCGCTGTCCATCTTGATGTGTCTGTATATTAAATTGAGGCACTCTCAATTACGATGCGAGAGCGAGGTCGGTAATCAAAAGGCTTTAATCTACAGAGAACTGAACAGCATCCGAGAGAAGTTTGCTCACCACATGGAGCCTTACCCTATATACCGTTTCCTGGGGGCGTAGCCAGAGGCGGAGTCCCCCAGGGTTCCAAGCCTCTTAAAGGGGCAAGGTATTAAAGGTCAGGTACCGTTTACGGCAGTTATTAATACCGTTCATCACACGGTCCCTGTTTTAAAGGAATGAAACGAGCAGCTAAGGGCCCGATATGGCGGGCAGCTTGCGCCTGCTCCACACCGGAGACATGCCCCCTGCCATGTCAGTAAAGGCTTCTCAGTAAGTATCCAGCATGTGCACTTGAAACAGGTGTTAGGCCCTTCATAGGCAAATAGTTACCTGTTTGAGGCCCGGATTGCAAAATTTTATTGTGTAGGACCAATGTGCGGAGCTCATGGCAATCAGATTCTTCAGGTGCTTGACAGCCAAACTAGTGGTCCCTTAAACTGTGTGTGAACTATTTACTTACCTTATAATGGAGTTGGGAAGAGGAGGATTGGCTCCCCTCCCCCCCCCCCCCCCACACCCCCACCCCCTCACATCACCTCATCACCATCACCCCTCAAATCTCTCAGAAATATCATAACCAGTGTCTGAGCCAGCCGATCTTGACTGGCTCCTGCAGCTCGCCAGTGACACACAAATAGGATCAGTCAAAAGCATTTTTTAAGCCAATTGGTAGAGTTGGAATGGGATCTGCTACTGCAGAACACAGCTTGGCTGAAATTTTACCAGCTCTTTGGAGATGGGCGAGGAGGTGGGAAGGTTGTAAAATGTTTGTGGAAAGGGTTATGAGGGAAGGCTAATGTCTTCCTGCTGCTGTGGGATATTCCCAGAAGCAGGAATAGCAGCAGGCCAACTGCTTGCCGACCAGTGGTAAACGACCAATTAGTCCATTAAACTGGCCAATGCCATGCCCTAGATGCTCTGACACCATATTTGAAGTGTTCACCTTGCCTCGCACTAGGCCGGCCTTCCTGACCCTAGCACAGTAAAAAATGTTGTTACCTGCCAATGCCCTTCGAGGACGTGTCAACAAGAAGGCAGAATTCTAACAGGACTAGACAGGGTAGATGCAGGAAGGATGTTCCCGATGGTGGGGGTGTCCAGGGTCACAGGCTGAGGATACGGGGTGGACTGTTCAGGATAGAGCTGAGGAGAAATGTCATCATCCAGAAAGTGATCGCCCTCTGGAATTCGTTACCACGGAATGTACTTATGTACTTTTTGTGAGGGCCGCGAAGAATCCAGCACGAGTTTTCAGGATACAAGAAATAACATTTATTTACAATAACATATATATACAACCGCAGCAATAACTTCCTTTGCTGCCAGCTCCTCTCTCTGGTTCCAAACTGGCCAGCTCTATTTATGCAGGGAGTCTGCTACTGATTTCCCCGCCCCCCTCATTGGGGAAGCTCATACTCCCACAGGATTGTGGGATTGTCATTAGTCCCCAGCCAATGGTAAGCAGGCAGGTTATAACATCCCTCCCCCCCCAAAGTCGAAGGAATCCACCGAAGACCCTGTCGAAGGAGGGCGTTGGACTCATTTTGCCGCAGGCCGGACACCATTTGCACAAGGCGCTGGATTGGACAGTGTGTAACGAGATGGAGACCGGTGCTTCCGTGATGAACGGCGTAACGGCTGTACATCCACGGCCCGTGGGCCCGAGGATTCCCCCTCTGAGGTATCTTGTGTCTCCATCTCGGAGTCAGAGTCTGCTGCCTCCGTCATCTCGCCGTCTTTATCTCCACGCGGTTCTGTCACGACCTGCGCAGGCTTTGGGTGAGGCACCAGAGGAAGATTGTGAGGAATACTTTCCATTGTGTCTGGTCTCTGCGGTTGTAGAAATGAGCTCCTGGGGCGGGGAATCTTGGCAGGGATAGTCTTCTGGACCGAACATGGTCTACATGTTTGCGCTGGAGACGACCCTGGGCTTGCACCTGGTAAGAGATAGGGCCCATTTGGTGAAAGATTATGCCAAGGACCCACTGGGCACCACCAGCAAAATTCCGAACGAACACTGGGTCACCAGGTGTAAACTGCCGAATCGGCCGTTGCCGAGAAAAACCATGTCCCTGCCGTTCTTGTGTGCGGCGTACTTTTGCTCCAATGTCCAGGAAAACCATGCTAAGGCGGGTGCAAAGTCTCCGGCCCATTAGGAGTTCTGTGGGAGCTACCCCTGTCACCACATGGGGGGTGGTCCTATATGAAAACAAAAACCGAGCCAGTCTCGTTTCCATCGACCCGGAAGACTGCTTCTTTGGGCCTCGTTTGAATGTCTGCACTGGGCGCTCCGCCAACCCATTTGAAGCCGGGTGGTAAGGGGCAGTGCGGATATGGCGTATGCCGTTCATCTTCATGAACCTTGCAAACTCCTCACTTGTGAATGGAGTGCCGTTGTCCGTGACCAGCACCTCGGGGAGGCCATGCGTACTGAAAGACAAACGCATCTTCTCGATTGTTGCGCAGGACATTGTGCCTCCCATCTTATGCACCTCTAGCCATTTAGACTGGGCGTCGATTAATAGAAGGAACATGGATCCTTGACAAAGGCCGACGAAATCCGCATGCAAGCGCGCCCAAGGCCTCCCTGGCCATTCCCAGTGATGTAGGAGCGCAGCCGGCGGAAGCTTCTGATGCTCCTGGCAAATGGAGCAGTTTTGGACCATCTTCTCAACATCGGTGTCGAGGCCTGGCCACCAGACATAACTCCGGGCCAACATTTTCATTTTGGTCACACCTGGATGCCCATTGTGCAAGTCTCTCAGTATCAGCTCCTGTCGTTTTTCCAGGACAATCACACGCGTCCCCCACAAAACGATGCCGTCTTCCACGCTGAATTCGGACAGCTTGGAGGAAAATGCCCGCAACTCGCCTGGGAGCTCTCTATGCTTCCCACCATACAGGACTATGTGCCGAACCTTTGACAGGACTGGCTCCGTCTGGGTCCACTCACGGATCTGTGATGCCGTGACAGGCAAGGTGTCCATAAAATATAGGGTTGCAACCACCTCACCGGTCGTGGGGGCGACATGGGGCCGGTTGATAAAGGCAATCGGCTCAGTGCGTCGGCATTCCCTATCTGGGTTCCTGGTTTGTGCTCCAGAGGATACTCGTATGTAGCGAGCAACAAAGCCCAGCGCTGGATCCGTGCGGAAGCAATGGGCGATATTGGCTTATCCTTTCTGAAAAGTCCCAGCAGAGGCTTGTGATCAGTCACGCTAGTGAAGTGGCGGCGATCTACGTACTGGTGGAAACTTTTCAGCGCAAAGACCACTGCCAGGCCCTCTTTCACGATCTGCACGTACTTTTTTTCCGCTGCATTCAGTGTGCGGGAGGCGAAAGCTATCGGCCGCTCGGCCCCGTTCTCCATCTTGTGGGACAGGACGGCCCCAATACCATATGGGGATGAATCACATGTGATGAGCAAAGGCTTTTCAAGATCATAGTGGGTTAGTAACCCAGACGACGACAATTGTTTTACCCGCCGGAAAGCGGTTTCTTGCGGCTGACCCCAAACCCAGGTGTGATGTGTGATTCTTCTTTAGCTGAAGGTGCAATGGGGCCAGCGTAGTTGCCAGGTTGGGGAGGAACTTTCCGTAATAGTTTACGAGGCCGAGAAACGAACGAAGACGCAAAGTGTCAGTTGGAGCGGGGGCCTGTTGAATCGCGCGCACCTTCTCTGCGACGGGGTGCAAACCTTCGCGGTCCACCCAATAACCCAGGTAGACTACATCCTTCGCCTGAAAAACGCACTTTGTGCGACGTAAACTGACTCCATCCTCCGAAGCGCGTCGAAGGACAGCCTCCAAATTTTCTAAATGTTCCTGCTCCGACGTCCCTGTGATCAAAACGTCATCTAAGTAAACAGCAACACGCGGTAAACCTCTCAAAATGCCCTCCATAATGCGTTGAAAAATAGCGCAAGCAGAGGATACACCAAAGGGCAACCGTATATATTCATACAGGCCCCGGTGTGTATTAATCGTTACATATGGCCGGGAAGCAGGGTCCAGCTCCAACTGTAGGTAGGCGTGACACATATCTAATGTTGTGAACGAGAGTCCGCCTGCAAGCTTCGTGTAGAGATCCTCTATGCGAGGCATTGGGTATCGGTCTAGTTGGGAAGCCGTATTCACTGTAAGTTTATAGTCGCCGCACAAGTGAACTGTGGCATCTGGCTTCATTACAGGTACAATTGGTGCTGCCCAGTAGGCGAAACGGACGGGCCTGGTGATACCCAAAGTCTCCAAACGAGTGAGCTCCCCTTCTACCTTCTCGAGCAAGGCGTAAGGCAATGGGAGCGCCCGGAAATAGCGTGGCGTGGCTCCTGGTTCGACTTGGATACGGGCTACAGCCCCTTTTATGTTTCCCAAACCGGGCTGGAATACATCTGGGTATCGTCCTAGCACCTGAGTCAACCGTCCAGAAAGTTTGGAGGATGTGCTGCCGCTGCAACCGCAAATGGCGCAACCAGTCCCGACCCAACAGGCTGGGCCCATGGCCGCGCACCACGATAAGTGGGAAACGCCCCTCCTGGCGTCCGTAAACAACAGGGGACATCGTAGTTCCTGCAATGTCCAATGGTTCCCCCGTATAGGTGGCCAACCTGGCCTGTGTGTCGGTTAATGCAAGGGTCTGTATACCCTGCTTGATGCGGTCGAATGTCCTCTGGCCGATCACGGAGACCGCTACGCCAGTGTCCAATTCCATCTCAAGCGGGTGACCATTGACCCGTACTGTCACTGTAATGCGGGCCACATGGGGAGCTGCCATACAATGCAGTCGCAGGTAGTCATCCTCCGTCTCCACGTCCTCGGGAGTAGTCGCCGCAGGTTCATCCAAATGAAAGGTACGGCCCCTGGGTTGGCCCCAGTTTCGGTTGGAACGACGGTGCCTCTGGCACCCCCAAGACCGGCGTCCGCGACAGGGTCGGCGCCTACAAGTCTGACACGGATATGGCTCTTCATCCATCGATTCTGGAGAAGGCTCCCTTTGGGGAGGAATGTCTGACGGCCACTGGCGTTGATCCGGACGTCGCCTTGCCCAAGGTACCGCAGCGGTGCAGCGGGACGCTTTTGGACAGAAGGGGTTGCGCCCCAAGGCATGCACATCCATACCCTGTAGCTCCTGCACTCCTCGTTCTGCACTCTCTCGGGACAATACTATTTGAATGGCCTGTTGAAAAGTCAATGCTGGCTCAGCTAACAACTTTCTCTGGGTGGCCGCATTGTTAATACCGCAAACCAAACGGTCACGTAACATTTCTGACAAGATCTCACCATAGTCACAATACTCCGCAATCCTGCGTAGCCTGGATAGAAAGTCGGCAGGGGATTCTCCTGGGGTCCTCTCAGCGGTATTAAACCGGTAACGTCAGACTATCGTGGATGGGGTTGGGTTAAAATGTTGCCCCACTAAGTTCACAAGTTCATCAAATGTTTTGGTGTCTGGCGCAGCGGGGTACGTAAGGCTCCTAATCACCCCAAACGTATGCGGGCCGCAGGCGGTGAGCAATATGACCACCTGGCGCTCGTTTTCGGTGATGTTGTTTGCCCGGAAATAGTAACGCATCCGTTGTGCGTACTGGTTCCAGCTTTCCAGCGCAGCATCAAAAACATCCAAACGTCCATACAGAGGCATGGTGTAATAGAAAACAACTTCCAACCTGTGTCCAACAAAAATCCAGGGAGGTGGCTTCAGCATGTGCAGACAGCTATTCACTTTAACCCTCGTCGCCAGTTTTGTGAGGGCCACGAAGAATCCAGCATGAGTTTTCAGGATACAAGAAATAACATTTATTTACAATAACATATATATATACAACAGCAGCAACAACTTCCTTTGCTGCCAACTCCTCTCTCTCCGGTTCCAAACTGGCCAGCTCTATTTATGCAGGGAGTCTGCTAATGATTTCTCCGCCCCCCTCATTGGGGAAGCTCATACACCCGCAGGATTGTGGGATTGTCATTAGTCCCCAGCCAATGGTAAGCAGGCAGGTTATAACAGTACTTGAAGCCAAAACATTGTGGGGGAGATCTACTGGTTGCGTCCTGACAGAATCCGTCCGGAAACGGTAGATGCTGGGAGAGGTTTCCCTCAGACTTCCCAACAGCTATTGCACCTCGCGAGATCTAACCAGACCTCGAGGCGTCGTGATCTGGGTCCCGCACACAATAGGAACTAGAACTAGGAACTAGGACTCGCACAGCTAAGTGGGTTTAGAAACCCACTTAACTGTGCTGATGCCATATCTAACTAGCCCCCAGCATCTAGCGGCCTCCCCAGGGAGACCCCAGCCAAGCGCTGGTTAGTACTGGTCCATGCAAATATGGGCCTGCCAGAACGGCACCTGTGGGGTCTCCCAGGCCATTGGAGACCATGGGTTGTCCTGGGTAGGGTTGCACCCTGGTCTCTCCTGGCACCAAGGTACCTTGGCACTGCCAGGCTGGCAGGGTCAGGGTGCCCAGGTGCCAGGGTGGCACTGCCATAGGTCAGGGTCTGAGGGGGCCATGCTCATGAGGAGGGGTAAGAAGGTTGGGGGGGGGGGGAAGGTTGAAGCGTAGGTATGGATCGGCATCTGGAAGGTGGGGGTTAAGGATGGGACCCCTGAAAGGGAGGGGCCTGAGACGGACGTGTGGGAAGGCCTGAAAAAGGGGGAATCCCATAGCAAGGTGTTGTCACTTGGAGGGCATGTGGGATAGTGCACATATGTGTGTGGGGTGGGGGGGGGGGGGGGGGGGGGGGGGTGACATTGCCTGTGGGGGACCCTCAAGCTCACTTAGTGATCAGGGCACCCTTTCAAAATGGTGGCCCGATCTCTGAGGAACTGGTTAGGCCAGTGAGTTCAGCTCCCTAGTAATGGAGCTCACTAATGAGCTAGCACGGGGAGAAAGTTACCAGGGCCCGGTTGGATAGCGGTGGGGGACCCGCCGACAGAGCTGGCGGGGAACTCCCAGCCAAACCCGCCTGAAATGACACTTTAAAACGTTTCAGTTTTCGCGCCCTGTGTATTTTCGAGAAGAAGTTTGATATAGCACTTGGGCTGAAGGGGATCAAAGGATATGTGGGAGAGGCAGGATGAGGCTATTGAGTTGGATGATCAGTCATGATTTTAATGAATGGCGGAGCAGGCTTGAAGGGCTGAATGGCCTCCTCCAGCTCCTATTTTCTTTGCTCCTTCTTATTTCTGCAGCCTTAGCCGTGGTCAGGTCAATCAGGGGCGCTGCTGAACCGCCAAACTGCCGGCCCACTTAGTAAGAAAACAGCCTGGAGAGGTAGGCCGCCATCCTTCATTGGTCCACATAACGGCCTGTGAATTGGCAGCTGGTGGTAAAATCCCCCCGCCCAGCTACACCCCGCTCCCACTGCTTGCTGACACAAGTTTAGGTGACATATTTCATCCCAACAGTCTTCACACTCATCAGTAAAATTCTCGTACATGTCACCATAATAATGCTTCAAATGGTGTCCTTCTGAACGCCTTTATTTTTGAAAAAATTCAAGTTAGAAACAACTGAAAATAACTAAAAGTAGACTGGTTTAGCACAGGGCTAAATCGCTGGCTTTGTAAGCAGACCAAGGCAGGCCAGCAGCACAGTTCAGTTCCCATACCAGCCTCCCTGAACAGGCGGCGGAATGTGGCGACTAGGGGCTTTTCACAGTAACTTCATTTGAAGCCTACTTGTGACAATAACCGATTTTCATTTCATTTCATTTTGCCGTGATCTCAGTCTTGAAATAATCTGAAAAGTAACTTCATTGCAGTGTTAATGTAAGTCTAGTTGTGACAATTAGATAGGTTATTATTGTTATTTACTGCACCCGTCGTTGAAAATGTATCAGGAAACAGGCACTATTGGGAGTAATGTTAGTCCCAAGATGGCAGGAGATTTAGACGCTCTCAATGTTCTGTCATCGTTAATTAAATCGTTAATTAAGTCATAGCCAAGGGGCAGCACAGTGGTTAGCACTGCTGCCTCACGGCGACAAGGACGTGCGTTGGCCTGTGGATCCCCCCCGCACACACTGCTATTGAAAATATGGGAAAATGTGTCATTTGAAACATGGAAGTCTGGCAATATCTGGTCTGAGAGAAACATGAGAGGATACAGGGAAAGATCCCACGAAGGGTTAATAGCAGCTGCAAAGAGCAGGATTATAAAATGCAGATTCTTTCTCCCAAGCAGGCTTAGCAAACACACAGGATTTTTGTATGAAGCTAAAAACAATGGCTCACACCTTCATTGAAAGTAACTATCTTAGTAAGCATCTGGAAAAGCATGGATGAGAGTTTCAGTTGAGCTACGTGATAAATATAAACCTTTCAAGTTACAACCAAGTGGATTTTTAGCATTACGCTAAAAGCAATGTTTCACACCTTCATTGAAATTAACTATCTGAGTAAGCAGCTGAAAAGGAAAGGACGAGGTTCAGTTGAATTTGCTGACAATTCTAAGTGTGAAATTCTGCTAACACCAAGTAAATTAAAGAAAATTGGAGACTGTGAGAAACATAATTTAAAGCAAAAATCAAAGTCAAAATTATGAGCTGAGGACACAATTGGAAAATAAAACTATAGAAATGTCAGGAATTAAAAGTAACACCTCTTGAATCCAAAGCATTTTTGAATATCACAAAGGAACTTTGAACATCACAAAGGAAATAATGTAATCAGAGACCTGAGAGGTGAGGTTATGTCAAAATTAATACTTAGTTGTGTTAGAATGTTTAGATCAAAGATACTTTTTACAATCAAAGTGAAAATAGTTACTTTACAATAAGGTCATAAAAACGTAATAACTGTTAGAAAGAAAATATAAACCCAGAGACCAGAGCAGAAACTACCAGAACCTGAACTCAGAGGGAAGGAGAGAAGGAACAAGAGAAGCAAGCAGAGTCAGCTTACAGCCAGCTCGGTCATGGGAAAGATAAGACATAGCAGCCGAGCTAAAACAGCTAATACATCTAAGGAAGACTAGAATTTAAAGAGGAGGCAGAGTCAGCTCAGAGTCAGCTCAGAGATAGCCAGCAGAGCCAGCTCTCATAGCTCAGTATATGGGATCGACAAGACATAGCAACCAAGCTAACCAGCGAATACATCTAAAGAAGACCAGACTTTAAAGAAGATTGATTGTCAAGTTGGGCCTGAAGGTCCCTTCAACCAGCCAGGAGGATCCAGAAGCAAGATCTTTTTACCTTTCTGTAAAGAAAGTGATTGCAGCTTTTAAAAGAAAAAATATAATAATAAAATAACATAATTTAACCTGAAACAGTGGTTTATTCCTAAGTCTACTTTACTTACGTAGCAATGCGTGACCCAGGATCGATGCTAAGTGGTAAGTAGATGAAATCTTCGGTGAAGGTACGGGTTATACCGGGGGATAACTTGAAAATATAGTTTGACCTGAATAGCACCCACCGAAGCCTGCATCGGAGTTAGGGAGTGAGAATCCCTGTTCACCATTTAGAATATCGACCCTTTTTGGTATAGGGGGAATTCTAAGAATAGTGGTGAGTTTTCAACAACACACACTTAACCCAAAAAGATTTGCAGGTAGGTGAATTGGCCACGCTAAATTGCCCCTTAATTGGAAAAAAAATGATTGGGAACTCTAAATTTAAAAATAAATTACATCACAGCCAGATAGGTCTGTAGTATAGACAGGCGTGACTGTTGATTGACCAATGTGCCAACCATATTTGCAAGATTTGCAGGAGCAGATGTGTCACCAGATCACCAGACACATCAGAAAGTTTTGCTCTTTCTCTGAGAATCACTACAGTGCAGAAGGAGGCCATTCAGCCCATTGAGTCAGCACCGACGCTCTGAAGGAGTACCCTACCTAGGCCCACCCCCCCCCCCCCCCCACTCTATCCGCTACTCTATCCCCATAAGCTAGTAACCTCACATCACCTTTGGGACAATTTAGCATGGCCAATCCACCTAACCTGCACATCTTTGGACTGTGGGAGGAAGCTGGAGCACCCGGAGGAAACCCACGCAGACACGGGGAGAACGCACAAGCTCCACAAAGGCAGTCACCCAAGGTCGGAACTGAACCCGGGCCCCTAACACAGTGTTAACCACCATGCCACCTCAATTCCTATTTATCGCAAATCAATTCTCTCAGTGAATGAATTGATTGAAACTGTATATGATCAAACCGCTCAGATTCAGCTGCTGGAAGTTCAACAAAACCTGGGCAAGCACTCAAGAGGCTCTAAGCTTTACCGAAATGTAAGTAGTGGCCAAAGGACACTAAGGTTTCCAGGCCTCAGGTCAAGAATTTCATCCTAAATGGAAAGGAGCGCGCATTCCTGTGAGGGCAAACAGAAAGTCTGCTTTTAAGGATTTTCTAGCAGTTTAATTTGGAGGAATTTTGAACAAGGTACTGAGTTTACATTTTTAAAAATTCATTTTGCGGGATTGAGCGTCATTGGCTAGCCTCGCATTTATTGTTTATCATTCGTTGCCCTTCGGATTTGATGGTGAGTTGCCTTCTTGAACTGCTGCAGTCCCTGAGGTGTAGGTACATCCATTGTGCTGTCAGGGAGGGAATTCCAGGGTTTTGATCCAGCAACAGTGAAGGAACGGCGATATATTTCCACATCGGGGTGGTGAGTGACTTGGAGGCGAACCTCCAGGTGGTGGGGTTTCCAGGCATCTGCTGTTCTTGTCCTTCTAGATGGTAGTGATTGTGGGTTTGGAAGGTGCTACCTAAGGAACCTGGGTGAGTTGCAGCAGTGCATCTTGTGGATGGTACACACGGCTGGCACTGTTCTTCGGCGATGGAGGGATTGAATGTTTGTGGAAGGTGGAGCAATCAAGCGGGCTGCTTATCCTGGGTGGTGTCGAGCTTCTTGAGTGTTGTAGGAGCAGCAAGTGGAGAATCCAGGCAAGTGGAGAGTATTTGATTACACCCCTGACTTGTGCCTTGTAGATGGTGGACAGGCTTTGAGGGGTCAGTCGGTGAGTTACTCGCCGGCTGGATTTCTAGCCTTTGACCTGCTCTGGTAGCCACAGTATTAATATGGCAAGTCCAGTTCAGTTTCTGGGCAATGGTAACCCCCAGGAAGGTATATTAGATACCTGCCTCACCAAAAATAATTTAATTTAATATGGGAATACCTTGAAAAAGACAATTTAGTCAGAAATCTTTTAGTACAACCTAACAAAGGAAATTAAACTGAAAGCGCAATATCTGGGGGGTGGGGGGGGGGGGGGGGGGGCACGGTGGCACAGTGGTTAGCACTGCTACCCCATGGCAGCGAGGATCCGGGTTCAATCCCGTCCCCAGGTCACAGTCCGTGTGGAGTTTGCACATTCTCCCCATTTCTGCATGGATCTCACCCTCACAACCCAAAATGTGCAGTGTTGGTTGATGAGCCACGCTAAATTGCCCCTTAATTTGAAAAAACGAATTGGGTACTCGAAATTTAAAAAAAACAATTTCCATTATATCTTCAATATGCATTTTTGTGATCTAAACAGGTCACAAATGATACAGAATGTTGTTGGTATTTTGCTGTTCAACTGTAACTACATTACAGCAGTGACAACACTTCCCTCAGAGTGCAACTTGATCAATGTAGACAACTGAAATACCATTGCACCACTTGTAATGACCATTTTGAAATGTCTGCAATGTTTCTTTGACTGTATTGAAACCCCTCAGAGTGCAACATGATCTATGTTGTGATCCTGAATATTATTGTGCTTTGTGTGATGGCCACTTTGAAATATGTGTTGTTCCTCGTGTCTCAATAAAGCTCGTAGTCTCAAATGTGGAGAAGATGCTTTATTGTGGGTTCGTTCAGTTTCCAGAGCTCGACCTAGAACTACCTTCCAGTGCTAACTACCAGCTTTGCTTGCTGTGTCCTGCTTACCAGCCCGCCTGCTGTGAAGAGTGTCCTCACTTCCTGTCCTGATCTATTTATATGGCTCTCCCGTGCTCCCTCTAGTGGTCGCTCAGTTGTGTTGCATCTGGTTAACTTGTGATCACCACATCCCCCTTTTTCTCTTAACATATTTTCTGAACATCGTTAAAGAAAATTGTACATCCTGTCCCAGTGTATTTATAGCTCTCCCGCTCGTGTTTGCTCTGTTGTTTTTGTATCTGGTCAATCTACGATCACCACATCCCCCTCTTTCTCATTACATAGTTTCTGTACATCATTAAGGAAAATTATACAAAACAGTAACTTATGATATGCGTATCTATACAAGTGATGATGCTATTGCTTTAGTTAACAAAGCCAATGTATTTATATGTCCAAACTTAATAAACACATTTATGAGTCCAAACTTGATGAATTTGTTCAGAGCTTTTTTTTCTTTTTGTTGTTGATGACGTGGTGATATTGATATTGCAAGTCCGCTGTGAATGTTGTTGGTGTTCCTTGTTATCTTAAGTACCCAATGCGTCATCCCGAGGTGTCTGCATGGTCACATCACTGATGTTGACTGGCATGGACTTTTTTTTTTTTTTTTTTTGTGCTTGTGGTGTTGATTTATTGTCTCATCCGCCTTGGATGCTGGTGTGCTTGCTCGTTCTGGAGCAGACGTGTGTTTATGCGATTCGTCGTCATCCCATGACATGTTTGTAGTCTTGTCATCGTTTTGCCATGCGCTGTGGCATTGTCCGTCATGTGCCAAGTAGTTCCATTGTGTACAAGTCGTTGTTTCATTGCTGTTGTTTCTGTCGTTCTTGTTTTTGTTGTTTTCGTTGCCGTACTTGTCGCTGTTTTTGTCGTTTCCATCTTTGGTGTTGGCACTGTCGTTGTTCCTGACTTTGTTGTTCTCGTTGCCGGTCTTGGTGCTGTTTTTGTCGTTTCTGTCTTTGGTGTTGTCGCTATCTTTGTTCCTGACTTTGTTGTGTTTGTTGCCATTCTTGTTGTTTCTGTCCCTGTCGTTGTCGCTATCTTTGTGCCTGACGTTGTTGTTTGTCTTGTTGCGCTTCATGTTGCTTTTATTCTTGCTGTTGTCGTTCTCGTTTCTGCTGTGCTTCTTGCTATCGTTGTTTGTCTTGTCGCGCTTCATGTTGCTTTTCTTCTTGCTGTTGTCGTTCTCGTTTCTGCTGTGCTTCTTGCTATTGTTGTTTGTCTTGTCGCGCTTCATGTTGCTTTTCTTCTTGCTGTTGTCGTTCTCGTTTCTGCTGTGCTTCTTGCTATTGTTGTTGGTCTTGTCGCGCTTCATGTTGTTTTTGTTCTTGCTGTGTTTCTTTTGACTTTTGTTTTTCTTGTTATACTCTGTGAGTGTCCCGAGTGGATAATTTGAGTCATTGAGCATTCCGTCTTGCGAGTGGTGCGAATGATCTGATATTGCATCGGTGCAGGTGACATCAATCAGTTGTGGAGAATTGGATTCCGCATCTTTGCTTTCTTGGTGCTCGTCTTCCGGAGTCAAAGTCTTCTTGATTACATTTGACGCGGTGTCTGTGGACTCTCGGCGCTCCTCTTCTGGAGTCCAAATCTGCATGATTTCAGCTGACGTGGTTTCTCTAGACTCTTGGTGCTCCGCTTCTGGAGTTAAAATCTTCATGATTTCTGTTGATGTTATCTCACTGGACTCCAGGTGCTCCTCTTCTGGAGTCAAAATCTGCATGGTGTCTTTTTGTTTGATGTCTCTGGACTCCAGGTGCTCCTCTTCTGGAGTCAGAATCTGCATGGTTTCTTTCGGCATTGTCTCTGTGGACTCCAGGTGCTCCTCTTCTGGAGTCAAAATCTGCATGTTTTCTTTTGGCGTTGTCTCTCTGGGCTCCAGGTGCTCCTCTTCTGGAGTCAAAATCTGCATGTTTTCTTTCGGCATCGTCTCTCTGGACTGTTGGGTGGCCCGACTCTGTGCTTCTGTACAGACAAGCTGAGAACTGTCAGTCTCACTGTGATCCTGTATGTCGAGTGTGATCACCTTGTCACTGTCTTCGCATGCAGTGGGCAGAGGTGCATTGTCTTCTTCTTGTTCCTGTGAGCGTGTTGGACTTTCATAGTCCGCTCTTTCTTCTTGTTCCTGTGAGCGTGTTGGACTTTCATAGTCTGCTTTTTTTTCTTGTTCCTGTGAGCGTGTTGGACTTTCATAGTCCGCTCTTTCTTCTTGTTCCTGTGAGCTTGGTAGACTTTCATAGTCTGCTTGCGGTTGCTCAGGTACAGCGGGTTTACCTTCATGGTCTTGTTCATGCTTGGTGTCCGCCCGGGAGTGTTTGCTTGCATCCCTGTTGGCGTCTTTCATCACTCGCACTGTGGAGCCTGTCATCGCTCGCTCCGTGGAGTCTTCCTGTGCTCTCTGTGTGGCATCGTCTTCGTCTTGGGTATTGCTGTCATCCAATGTATCGACGAGCTGCCATGGCACCATGGTGTTGGATTCATCCACCATGAGTAGAGTCGTGTTGAGCTTTGCAACGGTGTCGCTGATGCTGTGATCAGCATGTCCAAATAACTCCTCCATGTCTGAGTAGTATTCTTTGAAACCCATTTCATCTTCGTTGGCTTCTTCTACCACGAGTTGATTCGTGTTGAACTTTGCGACCGTGTCGCTGATGCTGTGATAAGCATATCCGACTGACTCAGCTGTGTCTGAGTAGTATTCTCCGAAAACCAAATCATCCTGGTTGGATTCTTCTACCACGAGTTGATTCGTGTTGAACTTTGCGACCGTGTCGCTGATGCTGTGATAAGCATATCCGACTGACTCAGCCATGTCTGAGTAGTATTCTTTGAAAACCAAATCATCTTGGTTGGATTCATCTACCACGAGTTGGTTCGTGTTGTGCTTTGCGACCGTGTCGCTGATGCTGTGATAAGCATATCCGACTGACTCAGTCAGGTCTGAGAGGTAATCGTCGAAAAACAAATCATCTTTTGTTGTTTCGGAATTCTTTTTGTTCGCTTCACTGTGTGTGGTGAAGGCAGCTTTTTCCAAGGTTTTGTGCAAGTTGTTTTTCACTGTTGGTTTAAGTTCAGGCGTTTTTCTGTGTTCTGAGGCAAGAAAATTTGGTTTTACCACTTTAAGTGTCTTGGTTTCAATTTTCGGGCATTTCCCTTTTAAGTGGGCGTGGTCAGGATTCTCAGACGTCATGACGTCACGCGTTGGCATGACTTGCGCATGCGCAAATCGGCTTTCTTGCCTTGTGCGGTTCGGTGTCCATCGCGCATGCGCGGCTTGCGCATGCGCATGACGGTCCGCGACGAAGACTTTTTTTTGATTGCGAATGCGCGGCTTGCGCATGCGCATAACGATCGGCGCCGCGATCTTTTGTAAACTGCGCATGCGCGACTTCCGGTTCCGGCGCATGCGCGACTTCCGGTTCCGGCGCATGCGCAGACGCGATTTGTAGTTCTTTGCTTACCAGAGACTGCAAAATGTGCTCCGACGCCATTTTATCGCGGATTTCAGCGTTTTTTCTTTCTAAAAGTTGTAAGTTACCTTTTCTTTCCGATCTGGACTGGATTTCAGCGTTTTGGCTTTGTGAGAAATTCTTTTTATTTCTTCTTTTTGATCTGTACTTTTCATTCGCGATTTCTTGCTCTTTTCGTGATTTTTTAAGTTTTGCATCACTCAGTCTCTGTGCAGTTTGGACTCTGAGTATGTCTTGCTGTTCAAATTTCTCACAGTACTCTTCAAATTTGTTTAGTAACGTTTGTAAGCTGTTTCTGTCTTCACCTTTTGAGTATTTAAATCCATTATAAACTTTCCTAGCTTCATGTCCTTCGATGAGGATTGCTATTTTAATTTCGTCTGAGGCTTCTGTTGCATCATATGCTATGATACCGAAATCGAACATTTGTTTAAACCTTTCCCAGACACTTCTTACTTTTCCAGTCGTGTCCACGTGAAGTGGGTATCCAAGGCACTTCCTCGCATTAGCGATGTCTTCCTGAGTCAAATGTCCAGTAGGAGATTTCCATGCCATTTTGAGCTTTTGTTTTCTGTATCTGCAGCTGAGTTGTCCTGTCATAAGCGTCTGAAATCACTCCTGGGTACCATGTGTTGTTCCTCGTGTCTCAATAAAGCTCGTAGTCTCAAATGTGGAGAAGATGCTTTATTGTGGGTTCGTTCAGTTTCCAGAGCTCGACCTAGAACTACCTTCCAGTGCTAACTACCAGCTTTGCTTGCTGTGTCCTGCTTACCAGCCCGCCTGCTGTGAAGAGTGTCCTCACTTCCTGTCCTGATCTATTTATATGGCTCTCCCGTGCTCCCTCTAGTGGTCGCTCAGTTGTGTTGCATCTGGTTAACTTGTGATCACCACAAAATATTTGTAATGTTCTTTTGGATATTTTACGAATAAAGTATACTTTTGTAAAAACAATGTGGCTGCACTGCCCTCCGCACCAGAACTTTCAAACAATCACCAAGACAGAGCTTAGCCAATGATGAGAAAGGTCCTCCCATCAGATCCTTCCTACACGCCCATAGTCTCAACACAGTTGCATGTTGTCCTTGAGTTGACTGTGGTGGGGAAGAGACCGTTGTCCACCTCTTTGTGGAATGTGCCTTTGCAAAGAAGGTCTGGAGAGACCTCAGCATCTCCATGACGTAGGACTTTTTGCTCTATTGCCTGTTCCTAGGAACATACACCGAGACAAACATCATCAACTCGGTGAAAGACGCTCTTTGGTCTGCCCGGAACTTGTTGGTTTCCAGTGCAAAGAGTTGTCCCGTGTTGCAGATTGGCACATTCCAAAGCCCAGGACTACGTGCTGAGGGATGCACTAAATCATAGAACATACAGTTCAGAAGGAGGCGATTCGGCCCATCGAGTCGGCACCGACCCACTTAAGCCCTCACTTGCACCCTATCCCCGTAACCCAATAACCCCTCCTAACCTTTTTCATCACTATGGGCAATTTAGCATGGCCAATCCACCCAGCCTGCACATCTTTGGACTGTGGGAGGAAACCGGAGCACCCGGAGGAAACCCACACAGACACGGCGAGAACGTGCAGGCTCCGCACAGACAGTGACCCAGCGGAGAATCGAACCTGGGACCGTGGCTACCGTGCTACCCTATCCTGGAGCAGCAGAGGAGCAATGGTGGAAGGCCTTGTCTAAAACCTTTCAGCCATAGTGCACAAAAACCCTCGGGCTGTATGACCCACAGTGAATGTATACAGTGAATATTTGTGAAATGTAAATGTAAAGGTCACCACAGCCCCAGCAGACCATAAGCTGCTCTTATCTTTACGAGAGAGCTGACTGGTCGCATTTTATTTTCTTGCTTGATTGGTGGCAATTTAACTTGAGGGTCACCATAGGGGCGAGATTGAGAAGGCAAGGGGCCTTCATGAATAACCTCAGCCGGTATGGGAATTGAACCCGTGCTGTTGGCATCGCTCCGCATCATGAACCAGCTGTCCAGCCAACTGAGCTAACCAACCCACACAGCCACCTATCAGAATTGTACTGAAACACCTCAGAGTGCAACTTGATCTGTGTAGACAATTTAAATACCATTCGACCATTTGTATTGATCATTTCGAAATGGCTTTTTTTGACTGTGTTGAAGCACATCAGAGCGACAAGGCTCAGCACAACTTTCAGGGCAGAAGGGCCTGTTCTGTGCTGTAGTGTTCGATGTTATATGTTCTACCTATGTTGAAAACTTGAATATTATTGCACTTTTCGGGATGGCCATTTCAAAATGTTTGCAATGTTCTTTCAGCCATTTAAAAAAAATATATTTTATAAAGGTATTTGAAAATTTTTATAACAGTAACCTAAACAATGACATCAACATGGTAAAATAAACATTTCCCCCCCCAGCCCAATCTTCACGCACCACAACCAAACAACAACAATCCCCCCCCCCCCCCCCCCCCCCCCCCGCACCTTGGAATTCTGCTCTGCTGAGATTTTAATTTCCCCCTGAGAAAGTCGACGAGCGGCTGCCACCTCCGGGAGAACCCTAACATTGACCCTCTTAAGGCAAACTTTATCTTCTCGAGACTGAGAAACCCAGACATGTCACTAACCCAGGTCTCTACACTTGGGGGCTTCGAGTCCCTCCACATTAACAAGGTCCGTCTCCGGGCTACCAGGGAGGCAAAGGCCAAGACGTCGGCCTCTTTCACCCCCTGAACTCCCGGCTCTTCCAACACTCCAAAGATCGTTACCTCCGGACTCGGCACCACCCGTGTTTCTAGAACCGTGGACATTGCCTTAGCAAAATCCTGCCAAAACCTTCTAAGCTTCGGGCATGCCCAAAACATGTAGACATGATTTGCTGGGCTTCCTGCGCACCTCGCACACCTATCCTCTACCTCGAAAAACTTACTCATCCCTTACTGCTCCTAGTTCTTATGTTCTTATTAAAATTATGAAGGGAATAGATAGGATAGATGCGGGTAGGTTGTTTCCACTGGCGGGTGAAAGCAGAACTAGGGGGCATAGCCTCAAAGTAAGGGGAAGTAGATTTAGGACTGAGTTTAGGAGGAACTTCTTCACTCAAAGGGTTGTGAATCTATGGAATTCCTTGCCCAGTGAAGCAGTTGAGGCTCCTTCATTAAATGTTTTTTAAGGTAAAGATAGATAGTATTTTGAGGAATAAAGGGATTAAGGGTTATGGTGTTCAGGCCGGAAAGTGGAGCTGAGTCCACAAAAGATCAGCCATGATCTCATTGAATGGTGACGCAGGCTTGAGGGGTCAGATGGTCTACTCCTGCTCCTAGTTCTTATGTTCTTATGTGTGCCCAGTGGACTACCTTAAATTGTATCAGGCTAAGCCTGGCACAAGATGAGGAGGTATTAACCCTGCTGAGGGCATCCGCCCATAGCTCCGCCTCTATCCCTCCTCCTATCTCGTCCTCCCACTTGCCCTTAAGCTCCTCCAGCGGAGTCCTCCACCTCTGAAAGCTCCTGGTAAATAGCCCAGGTCCTGTATCGCCCATGGCGGCAGCAACGGAAAGGCCGGCACCTGTTTTCTCAGGAGGTCTCACACCTGCAGATACCTAAACCCATTCCCTGCTGGCAATTTAAATTTATCCTCCAAAGCATTCAAGTTGGGAAAGCTCCCGTCTATAAATAGATCCCCCATCTTTCCAATTCCTGCCCTCTGCCAACTCCGGAACCCGCCACCTAGCCTACCCGGTACAAACCTGTGGCTATTGTTGCTAAATGTTGCTAAGTGTGCTTTACACTCAATTGGCTCTGTTTTATAACCTTTGCTCTAGAGTCGCCAGGTATCTTTATGATACCACCACGAGGTTCAAGTTCAAGTGCTGATCAATAACTCAATACACCAGTTAGCAAGGTTCAAATCAAAACACATTTATTATATACACAGTCAATTGCTACTCATGCATAAAATACTACTCACTAGACTATCACTAACACTAACAGGCCAATACTTAGCTTTGGAAAAGGGACCCACTAGGTCAGGGGAACAATTGGCCTCTCATTCGATCCTGAGTCTGCAGGCTTCCAGCTGGTATGGACTAATGGTTAGGAGCGCCTATCTCGTAGCGTGCGTTGACTAGACACTTACTTGGTTGGTGCAGCTGCTAGGCAGGTCACGGTCAAGAGTTGTTTCGAGCTGCTGAGAGACCCTGCCAAGAAGAATGAATTGAACTTGGGTCTCTACTTTATAGTCCACAGGGGCTTCTCGCCCTTTTGGGCGGACCCCGTATCTGGTTCCAATTGATTGGACTAAGTTCCAATCGCTTCTATCGATTTCTCCAACACTGGAGCTGTTCCCTGATCGCTGGGCGGTTCCTAAGTGTCCGCTGGCCTTCCTTTGTTTTGGCTCCCGCTGGTGCCGAGGAGTCTGGCTTGGCCTCGATTATCTTAACTGTTTCAATTGTTCTCGGGGATCGCCGATCAATATGTAGATGATCGTTAGTTTCAGTGCTGTCTGGGTTTCTGCAAGTTCTAATATACAGGAGATTTTGCACCTGCTTGTTTTCCTGTCCTTGGCTGAATTTCCCTGCATTCTTAGCGGGCTTCCATTTTAAAATCGGGAATTGGCCAACCCAGGTGGCTACACTATTGTAAATCAGGGTCCAAATCGATGCTCCCTCCACTCTCTTATATCTCCTCCATTGCCCTCAGATCCTCAAAGCTGCCACTACCACCGGACTGGTGGAGTATCGGGCCGGCAAGACGGCAGAGGTGCCGTTACCAATTCTCCCAGACTGGTGTCTTTTCATGACGCCGCCTCCATCCGCTCCCATGCCAACCCCTCCCCCACTACCCACTTCCTAATCATGGCTGTATTAGCTGTCCAGTAGTAATTGCAGAAGTTTGGCAGCGCCAACCCACCCTCCCCCCCGACTGGACTCCAGCAACACTTTCTTCACTTGCGGGGTTTTACTCGCCCACACAAAGCTCAAAATAATCTTATTTACCCAATTGAAAAAGACCTTAGGGATGAAGATGGGGAGGCACTGAAAGACAAACAAAAATCTGGGGAGGACCGTCATTTTCACGGTCTGTACCCTCCCGGCTAGCGATAGCGGGAGCATGTCCCATCTCTTAAAATGCCCTTCCATTTGTTCTACCAACCAGGATAGGTTTAACTTGTGTAGTACCTCCCATGTCCGGGCCACCTGGATTCCCAGATATTGAAAGCTCTTCCCTACCATTCTAAGCGGCAGCTCGCCCAGTCTCTTCTCCCGTCCCCTTGCCTGGATCGCAAACATCTTGTTTTTCCCCATGTTCAATTTATACCCCAAAAAATTGCCAAATTCCCTCAAGATTCACATTACTTCCCCATCCCCTCCAACGGGTCTGAAATATACAAGAGCAAACAGTAATGGGGAGAGGGGGCATGCCTCGGCCCTCGGTGCAGTTTAAAATACCCCAACCTCAGCTGGTTCATATGCACACTCACTACTTGTGACTGATAGAGCAACTGCACCCAGTCAATAAAGCCCTCTCCAAACCCAAACCTTCCCAGCGCCTCCCACAGGTCATTCCACTCCACCCGATCAAAAGCCTTCTCCGCATCCATCGCTACCACCACCTCTGCCTCCTCTCCTTCCGAGGGCATCATAATAACATTTAGAAGCCTTTGAAAATTGGCCTTGAGTTGCCTGCCCTTAACAAATCCCATCTGGTCTTCCCCTATTACCCGCAGGGCACAATCCTCTATACTTGCGGCCAGTATCTTAGCCAGCAGTTTGGCATCCACATTCGGTAGAGAAATCGGCCTGTATGACCCGCATCTCTCCGGATCCTTCTCCTGTTTCAGGATCAATGAAATCGAGGCCTGCGACATTGTTGGGGGGAGGACTCCCTTCTCTCTTGCTTCATTAAATGTCCTCACCAGCAGTGGGCTCAATATCTCTGAAAATTTTTGATAGAATTCCACCAGGTAGCAATCAGGCCCCGGGGCCTTGCCCGACTGCATGCCCTCCAGCCCCTTGATTATTTCCTCAATCTCAATTGGGGCTCCCAGGCCTTCCACCAGGTCCTCATCTACCCTCGGGAACCTCAACTGATCCAGAAATTGCCTCATCCCCTCCACCCCAGCTAGAGGTTCCGACTCATATAATTTACTGTAAAAGTCCTTAAACACCTCATTCACCCCCACTGGTGCAGGACAGTATTACCGTCTCTACTCTTTACTTTACCTATCTCCCTGGCCACCTCTCTTTTCCTGAGCTGGTGCGCCAACATTCTGCTTGCCTTTTCCCCGTACTCATAGATCGCCACCTTGCCTTCCTCAACTGTTCCACTGCTTTCCCTTTGGTCAACAGCCCAAACTCCACCTGTAACCTCCGCCGCTCCCTCAATAGCTCCGCGTCCGGGGCCTCTGCGTATCTCCTGTCCACCTGGAGTATCTCCTCCACTAATCTATCCCTCTCAGCCCATTCCACCTTTTCTCTGTGGGCCCGTATCGAGATTAATTCCCCTCTGACTACTGCCTTCAGAGCTTCCCAGACCGTCGCTGCAGAGAGCTCCCCCGCATCATTTGTTTCCAGGTAGTTCTGGATGGACTTGTTAACCCGCCCACAGATCGCTTCGTCCGCTAGCAACCCCTCATCCAGGCTCCACAGTGGGCGTTGCCCTCTCTCCACACTAACCCGTAGATCCACCCAGTGTGGGGCATGATCTGACACTACAATTGCCGAGTACTCAGTATCCACCACCCCTGGTATTAGTGCCCTGCTCAGAACAAAAAAGTTGATGCGAGAGTATACCTTGTGGACATGTGAATAAAAGGAAAATTCCTCCGTCCTCGGCCATGCAAACCTCCATGAGTCTACTCCCCCCCTCTGTTCCATAAAACCCTTCAATTCCTTTGCCACAGCCGGCCTCCTACCTGTCCTGGATTTTGACCGGTCCAATTCCGGATCAATGACTGTGTTGAAGTCTCCAGCCATGATCAGGTTATGTGACTCTAAGTCTGGGATCTTACCGAACACCTGCCTCATAAATTCCACATCGTCCCAATTCGGAGCATATATGTTCACAAGTACCACTCGCACCCCCTCCAGCTTCCCACTCACCATTATGTACCTACCCCCCGCACCCCCCCCCCCCCCCCCCCCTTGACTTACACGATTCTTCCTGCCTCGAATGCCACTCGTTTGCTGATCAAGATCGCTCCCCCACTGGTCTTTGAGTCCAGCCCTGAGTGGAACACTTGGCTAGCCCACCCCTTCCTCAATCTCGTCTGGTCTGTAACCTTTAGGTGTGTCTCTTGTAGCATTGCCACGTCCACCTTCAGTTCCCTCAAATGCACGAACACGCAGGCCCTCTTGACCGGCCAATTCAGTCTTCTCATGCTCCATGTGATCAGACTGGACGGTGGGCTTCCAACACCTCCCTCCCTGCCAACTAGCCATCACCCTTTTTAGGCCAGCCTCGAGCTCGTGCACTCTGCTTCCTTGAGTCCTCACTCGGGCTGTCGCCGTTCCCGACCTCCTATTTGTCCCCTAGTAACAGTTCCTCCCCTGTCAGCAAAGCAGCAACCCCTCCCTCCCCCCCCCCCCACCCCCCAACAACAGCACTAGAAACCCAATCCCCCAAGTCAAGCTCCAGCTTAACACCTGCTCACACCCCCACTGCGCTTCCAAGAGTCAGCTGAACCATGATGACTTGATAGCTGCCACCCCGGCACCAAGCAGTCTGTCTCCCTATTGTACTCTCCTCTCTCCCCCCCCACATGAATAAACATTTTAACAGCATCACATTCCTCAGTAAACAAACAACAAAAAAAAACAGTGAAGAAACAGTAACTTTAGAAAAATAGTCATCCAAAAGCAGAACTAAATTCAAAGCCCATCCCCCTCTCTAACAAGGTCCCTGCAAGAAAGATGAACCTTTAACCATCCACACAGCCCATAGAGCTACTTAAATTTATACAATCCAGCACCACAAATCGCTGCCACAGTACTTCTCCAAGGCTTAACTGTCTTTTCATTTGCCTCCAGCTTCATTTCTTTAATAAAGGTCCGTACTTCGTCTGGCGTTTCAAAGTAGAAGTCCCGTTCCTCATGTGTGACCCACAGATGGGCTTGGTACAGCATCCCGAACTTCAGCCCTTCTTAAAGAGGGCCGTTTTTGCCCGATTGAACCCAGCTCGCCTCTTGGCCAAATCCGCACCCAGGTCCTGATAGATGCGCAACTCACAGTTCTCCCACCTGCTGCTCTGTTCGTTCTTGGCCCACCGCAAAACGTGTTCCTTGTCCAGGAATTGGTGAAAACTTACCACCATGCCCCTTGGCAGCTCGTTCGCTCTGGGCTTCCTCGCGAGGGCTCTGTGCGCTCTGTCCAATTTCAGGGGCCGAGGGAACGTCCCAGTCCCCATCAACTTTTCCAGCATGTCTGTCACATAGGCCCCAGAATCCGATCCCTCACTGCCTTCAGGGAGGCCAACAATTCTTAGATTCTGCCTCCTGGACCTATTGTCCAGGTCCTCCAGCTTCTCCTGCATTCTTTTCTGGCAGTCGTTCATCATCCCCACCTTGCTTTCCAGCACGATTATATACTCCTCGTGCTCGGACAACTTTTGTTCGACCTCCTGGATCGCTCCCCGTGGGTTTCCTGATTCTGAACCACATGATCAATCGAAGCCTTAGTCGGGTCCAGCGTGTCCTTCTTCAGTTTGGCGAAGCAATCCTCGAAAAACTTCACCAGCTGCTCCGTCGACCACTGCCGTCTCCCCGCGGCCCTTGCCCTCCGCCATGCTGTCCTGTGTTACCAGCTCTGTTTCCGTCTCCCTTATAGAACTTTGTCGTCTCACATGGCCACTTCTGGTCCAATTCTCTATACACCGCAGGGGGATTTCTCCTTACTGTCTCACTCTTTAGTGATTTATCCCATATAATCCGGAAAAATAAGATGAAAAAAGGGTCCAAAAGTCCGTTACAGGCGGGAGCTGTCAAATGTGCGATATACTCCTCCATGGCCGCCACCGGAAGTTCTTTCCGCCATTTTATGGATAAAGTATATTTTCACAACAAAACTAAAGTGGCCACACTTCAAATAAACTGGCTGTAGAGCACACTGCACTGAGCTGAGGTTGTGAAAGGTGTTTTACAAATGTGAAAATATTACTTTCTTCTATCAACGTTGTGACACCCGCATTGGGAAACTACAAGCTATAAGTAACATCTGCTTTCTTTCATGTCAATCATTGAAACCTGAAATTAGCAGAGCAAAACCATAATACTGATATGATGTGGAGATGCCGGCGTTGGACTGGGGTGAGCACAGCAAGATGCCTTACAACACCAGGTTAAAGTCCAACAGGTTTGTTTCGAATCACTAGCTTTCGGAGCACAGCTCCTTCCTCAGGTGAATGAAGGGGTAGGTTCCAGAAACATATATATAGACAAAGGCAACATCTTTAACTTTGTCCATATATATGTTTCTGGAACTTACCTCTTCATTCACCTGAGGAAGGAGCAGTGCTCCGAAAGCTTGTGATTTGAAACAAACCTGTTGGACTTTAACTTGGTGTTCTAAGATTTCTTATAATACTGATAATCACAGATTTGTCTCATTTTGGTTTTGAATGAGTGAAGTTGCAAAAATCAGTGAAAATTGGTGGCATGGCAAATCTTCTTTAGTGGCTTCAACCAGGTTATTTGGTTGCTTGACATGGTTTGAACAATAATTAAATCAATTCAATTAGGCCAGTTTGACTTTTAGCCCTGCCACATCTGTTTATGTTCCGGTCCTGTCTCCAGAGTCCTGGTTCTAGTGATACATTTGGCAGAATGCAATGTGATAATGTGAGCAATGGGGGGGTCTTGCCCACCGACTGCAGAGCCGGTGAGAGCCCTGTATCACCTATTCCCAGAAAAAAACACCAGATTAAGTTCCGACACCTAATTGGGCAATGCTGGGCCTTCCCCGGGATCAAGGACCTGGTGGGGAAGTGGGTGTGGGGGGAAGGGTGGCAGGAATCCCACCAGCCCCGAGGCTGTCGGCCAATCAGAGAGGGAGGGTATTAAATGCTGCCCATTGTGTGTTTGCACATAGAGCAGGTTACTCTGAAAGGATTTGATTTTCAATGGGGATCACTTGTCCCTTATCCAAAAAGACAAAAAATGGTGTACTGCAACTGATCATCTCGGTACGTATTCCCACCATTGTGGTCAGTTAAACATGAGTAATTCAGCATTTTCAGCCCCTCTAGACATAACATTTGTTTAATGACTTTACCCATCCGGTCTTTATCACATTGCTGTGTATATGAACTTGCTGTGTGCAATATAATTGGAAAATGCTGGAAAAACTCAGCAAGCCTGGAAGTATCTGTGGAGAGAGAATCAGAGTTAACGTTTCAAGCCTGTATGACTCTTGTTCAGAGCTCTGTAGAAGAGTCATGCGGAATCAAAAAGTCAACTCTGTTTCTCTCTCCACGGATACTGCCACACCTGCTGAGGTTTTCCACCACTTTCTGTTGGTATTTCATATTTCCAGCATTCATGGTAATTTATGTGATTGGCTGCCATGTACCCTACATTACAACACAGACTACACTATAAATGTACTTCACTGGCTTTCAAACACTCCGGGACATCCGATGGACATAAAATACATTAGTGAAATACAAGGATTCAATGTTTCTAACCCATCAGACTCATGTGTACCTTCCCAATCGCCGTTTCATTCTTCACAGGAAGCCCTTTGCTGCACATTCCCCTCCACCCACAGGCCAGAAGTTGCAAGCTTTAGTTTTCGTTCTGTGGTTTCAACATAGTTAGTTGGCAGGAAGTGCAATAAGACCTGCTGAACCAATTTATGTTAGATTATCCTTTCCAGCTAAGAACATTTGGCTTTGTTAAATCACTGTATTTAGTGAAATGAGGCAAGCAAATCTGACCGACAGCCAGCTTAGGACCTACTGCGTGCTTCGGGATCAAATGCCTATCTGTTTAATTTAGTCAGTCACAAGTGGCGACGCGGTGGCACAGTGGTTAGCACCGCTGCCTCACAGCGCCAGGGTCCCAGGTTCAATTCCGGCCTCGGGTGACTGTCTGTGTGGAGTTTGTATGTTTGATGTTCTCCCCCTGTGGATTTCCTCCGGGTGCTCTGGTTTCCATCCACAGTCCAAAAATGTGTGGGTTAGGTGGATTGGCCATGCTAAATTGCCTCGTAGTGTCCAAAAGGTTAGGAGGAGCTACGAGGGTAGGGTGGGGGCGTGGGCCCAGGTGGGGTGCTATTTCCAAGGGCCAATGCAGACCCGATGGGCCAAATGGCCTCCTTCAGCATTGTATGATTCTATGATGACAAATTTGTGCTCACCACACTCATCAGTTTCTCACATGTAAATGAAGCAAACAGACTTTTTAAAATGTCCTGTAAAACTTATTCCATGAATCAATGGGCAGTGTCTGCCCTGGGAGATGACACTTTTTTTTTCAGAGGTTATCAAGTATATTAATACAATATATAAAGCTTTACAATAGATACAGACCCTTTCTTATTCTGCCTCTGTGCAACAATGGACTGCAAACCCTCTTCAGTAAGAATGTCAACAATGTAGAGATGGAGCTCACTTTTAACCAAGTTCCATTATGGTAAAAACATTTAATGGGCCAGCAATGCATTTGGAGAGTAGCGACGGGCTTCAAACCCAATTGAGATTTATTCGGATTCTTTGGGCGCGATTCTCCCAAAACGGGAGAAATCGTAAGGCTGGCGTCAAACCCGGGCGGGTTTGACGCCAGCGCGCCCCTTCCCGACCGGGAACCGATTCTGGTCCCCGGTCGGGGCTAGCAGCCCGACGCCGCAAGCTCCGGCATCACGGGCTTAACGAATTTCGTTAAGCCCGCTTGCCGGAGTTAGCGCCGGCTGACGCGTCATATGACGTCAGCCGCGCACGCACGGATTGGAAGACTCCAACCCGCGCATGCGCGGATGACGTCATCGCGTATTTGCGCGAAACCCGCGCATGCGCGGGCCGGGATGCCCCTCAGCCGCCCCGCGAATGGATACTGCGGGGCGGCGGAAGGACAAATAGTGCCCACCGATCGCGGGCCCATGGCACCCTTGGCACGGCCGTGGTACTGCCGTGCCAATCGGTGCCATGGTTATAAAAAGCGAGTTGTTCCCGCCGTTTTTACGAACGGCCAGACCAGGTCTGTTTGCCGTTCGTAAAAACAGCGTAAAGGGCTGGGACTTCGGCCCATCGAACAGCTGTGAATCGCTGCCGGCCGTAAAAAAACGGTGGCAGCGATTCGTGTCGGGAGTTGGGGGGGGGGGGTGGAGAATAGCGGGAGGGCGGGAAAAATGTCAGGAAGGCCCTCCCGCTATTCTCCGACCCGTCGTGGGGGTCGGAGAATTTCACCCTTTATTCTTCATGCTGTTTACACTATTTGAAGAATCAGACGCCACTTTCAGCTTTCAATCTTGACTGTATCAACAGAGGCAGGACATAAAACTGCTGATGAGATTGGACATCTGTTGTATCTGTAAAATTTCAGATACTTCGACCAGTATATCAATCAAAGGTTTACTTAGGTGCCCTCATGTGTGAGGTGAACAAAGGACAAAATAGGTTCACGGTTTAATGCAATTTTATTCACAATTCTCTCACTCAACAAAGTATGACTCAGACACACAGCTGAGCTCTAGGTATTAACCTCAGTGAAGGAGGCTGGCCAGGCTATGATCACTCAATGTGATTTGATTTGATTTATTGTCACATGTACCAAAGTACAGTGAAAAGTATTTTTCTGCAGCCGAGGGAATGTACACAGTACGTACATAGTAGACGAAAAAAGAATGATCAACAGAGAATATTGACAAATGGTACATCGACAAACAGTGATTGGTTACAGTGTGGAACAAGGAGCCAAACAAAGCAAATACATGAGCAAGAGCAGCACAGGGCGTCGTGAATAGTGTTCTTGCAGGGAACAGATCGGTCTGAGGGGGAGTCGTTGAGGAGTCTTGTAGCTGTGGGGAAGAAACTGTTCCTATGTCTGGATGTGCGAGTCTTCAGACTTCTGTATCTTCTGCCTGATATGAAGGGTCTGGAAGTAGGCAATGCCTGGGTGGGAGGGGTCTCTGATAATGCTGTCTGCCTTCCTGAGGCAGCGGGAGGTGTATACAGAATCAATGTAGGGGTCATAGTTTGAGGATAAGACCTTTTAGGACTGAGGTGAGGAGAAATGTCTTCACCCAGAGAATGGTAAATCTGTTGAAATCACTACCCACAGAAAATAGCTGTGGCCAAAACATTTTGTAATTTCAAGAAGGAATTAGATATAGCTCTTATAATCTTTCTTAGTGTCACAAGTAGGATTACATTAACACTGCAATGAAGTTACTGTGAAAATCTCCTAGTCGTCACACTCTGGCACCTGTTCAGGTGCACAGAGGGAGAATTCAGAGTGTCCAATTCACCTAATGTCTTTCTGGACCTGTGGGAGGAAACCCACGCAGACATGGGGAGAACGTGCAGACTCCGCACGTTCCCAAGACAGGAATCGAACCAGGGTCCCTGGCGCTGTGAAGCCACAGTGCTAAACACTATGCTACCGTGCCACCGTCACTTCATTGCAGTGTTAATGTAAGCCCACTTGTGACTCTAATAAAAATGAATATTGCAGCTGTTGGGGCTGAAGGGATGAATGGATATGGGGGAAAGGCAGGATCAGTGTATTGAACTTGATGATCAGCCATGATCACAAAGAATAGCGGAGCTGAATGGCCTCCTCCTACTTCTATTTTCTATGTCTCTATGATTCCATCTCTTGTTTCCTTATTTGGTTCACTGTTGTCTCCTTTTGTCTTACACATTACCCTGTTGTCATTTAATCTCTTCTGCTTTGTCCTGTGTAATCGACTTTTCCTTTTGTTTTTTCCATTTTCCCACCCTTCCCTTGACTCCGCACTTGCTTAAAACCGGTTACGTTTCCAGCTTTTTTGCAGTTCTGTTGAAAGGTCATTAACTTTGCTTCTCTCACCGTTTGATCTCCGGAATATTTTCAACATTTCCTGTTTTTATTTCAAATTTCCTGCATTTCCCAGTTGTTTGCATTTGGAAAAGTATCTGTTCTAACCGGTGCCTTTTAGTACTTCTCCAACATACCCTCTCCCAGGAAGTATCTGGCATTGAAGCATTTCTCCCCAAGATGCTACAATGTACAAACATTGTAATAATATCACTGCCCAAAGGACAAAGCAAACAGCAAGATGCTGGTGATCCTAGTATCTAGATAAAATGATCAATTTTTATTGACCTCCTTCTGTGCTGAAGTGACTCAATGTCGGAATTTACCGCAGGCGATGGGGGTGCCGCATGCCGGCATCCCAAGTTGTCTCCTTTCGGGAAGGCCCACCGAATTGTGTGTCCACCAATTAGAGACCGACAGCAGCTTCATAGAATCATAGAATCCCTACAGTGTAGAAGGAGGCCATTCAGCCCGTCGAGTCTGCACCCCCAAAAAATCACCCCCCATTCACCCTTCGAATGAGCACTCTGTCCATTTATGAGATTGTACCCTGCCCGATTCCCGTAATCCCATAACCTAACCTGCACACCCCGGATATTAAGGGGCAATTTAGCACGCCCAAACACACACAGCTTTGGACTGGGAGGAAACCGGAGCACCCGGAGGAAACCCATGCAAACACGGGGATAACGTGCAAACTCCACACAGTCACCCGAGGCTGGATTTGAACCCTGGTCCTAGGCGCTGTGAGGCAGCAGTGCTAACCACTGTGCCACGTGCTGCCCCAAACTTGTTCCAGGCATTAGCACGGGAGTGGTGGTGGCAGCTGGTAATGCACCCAATGGAGGCCCAGGATTGCTGAGGGATCCAGACCATATGTGAGTTGAGGCCAGGGTGGGGGCGGAGGTTGAGGTGGCTCTCTGTGGAGACCCTCCCCTGCCTGATGCCTGGTCCCGCAATCAGACAGAGTTTGCTTTTAGGACTTTCCGCATGGTGACTCTCTTGCCCGTTTCTCACTGATGAGCAGCGATGGCAGAGAATATAACCCTTAAGAGGGCATAAATCAATCTCTGTGGTGAGTGAAGGACCCTGTCTGTGGTGCTCCTTTTTTTTGATTTATTATTGTCACATATATTAGTATACAGTGAAAAGTATTGTTTCTTGCATGCTGTACAAACATAGGGGAGGAAGGAGAGACTACAGAATATAATGTTACAGTTATAAAAAAGGTGTAGAGAAAAGATCAACTTAATACGAGGTAGGTCCATTCAAAAGTCTGATGGCAGTAGGGAAGAAGCTGTTCTTGAGTCGGTTGGTACGTGACCTCAAACTTTGGTATCTTTTCCCTGACGGAAGAAGGTGGAAGAGAGTATGCCCGGGGTGCGTGGGGTCCTTAATTATGCTGGCTGCCTTTCTGAGGCAGAGGGAATTATAGATAGTGTCAATGGATGGGAGGCTGGTTTGCGTGATGGATTGAGCTACATTCATGACCTTTTGTAGTTTCCTGCGGTCTTGGGCAGAGCAGGCTCCATACCAAGCTGTGATACAACCAGAAAGAATGCTTTCTATGGTGCATCTGTAGAAGCCTGTGAGGGTCATAGCTGACATGCCAAATTTCCTTAGTCTTCTGAGAAAGTAGAGTCGTTGGTGGGCTTTCTTAACTATAGTGTCGGCATGGGGGGGACCAGGACAGGCTGATGGTGATCTGTACACCTAAAAACCTGAAGCTTTCGACCCTTTCTACTTCATTCCCATTGATGTAGACAGGGGCATGTTCTCCACTACGCTTCCTGAAGTCGATGACAATCTCCTTCGTTTTGTTGACATTGAGGGAGAGATTATTGCCGTCGCAGCAGTTCACCAGATTCTCCATCTCATTCCTGTACTCTGTCTCGTCATTGTTTGAAATCCCACCCACTACGGTGGTGTCATCAGCAAATTTGAAAATCAAGTTGGAGGGGAATTTGGCCACACAGTCATAGGTGTATAAGGAGTATAGTAGGGGGCTGAGGACACAGCCTTGTGGGGCACCGGTGTTGAGGATGATCGTGGAGGAGGTGTTGTTGCCTATCTTTACTTCTCGTGGCCTGGGGGATAGAAAGGTCAGGATCCAGTCGCAGAGGGAGGAGCTGAGGCCAAGGCCACGGAGTTTGGAGATGAGTTTCGTAGGAATGATGGTTCCGGCTTGTGTGGTGTTTTCCATGTCTCTGGGAGCCTGCAGAGTGAAGGCCCTGCCTTCCAGGGCATTTTCCTGGTCTCTGGCAGCCGCTGTAGGGGAATTCCCAGGCCTGGGACTGCAGTCCGACAGCTGCTCACACGTAGTCGGCAGGTCCTGGTCGATTTCAGGTCGTCAGTTTCAGGTGTCTCCAGGATCCTAAAGATCGCTAAATCTGTAAGTAATTGAATTGGAGCATTGTTAGAGAGTTTAAAAGAGTTGGAATGAAGTTTTAGAAGCATAGAATGAGGGTAAAAGATAAAATTAGTGGGTATGCTGGACACAGCTTGCAAGAAGTCATCTCACTCCGGTGCCATCTGGGTTCATTCTATGCTATGTTCGGTGAGGGAAACTGCCTCTAGTGCCCCCTTGGGTGGGTGAAAGAATCTGCCTATAATACCCCCTGTGGTTGGCTAGGGAAACTGTCTGTAGCACCCCCCCCACCCCCCCACCGTTTGGTGGGTTAGGGAAACTGCCTGTATCACCCTCTGTGGTGGGTTAGGGAAACTGCCCGTAACGCTCCCTGTGGCAGGTTAGGGAACCACAGGTAGGCCATTTTGGGACTGAGATGAGGAGGAATGTTGCCACTCAGAGGGAAGGGGATGAATCTTTGGAAATGTCTAACCTAGAGGGTTGTGGAAACTCAGTCATTAAGTATGTTCAGGATAGAAATTGATATATTGTTGTTAGAGATATCAAGGGATATGGGAACAATGAGAGACAATAGCATTGAGATAGAGTTTCCTGTTAAATGGCAGAGACTTCCATAGAATCCCTACAGTGCAGAAGGAAACCATTCGGCCCATTGCATCTGCACCGTCCCTCCGAAAGAGCATCCGCCTAGGCCCATTTACCCTGCCCTATCCCCACCCGGAGCACACGGAGGAAACCCACACAGACACTGGGAGAACATGCAAACTCCACACAGGCAGCCACCAAAGGCAGGTATCGAACTTGGGTCCCTGGCTCCGTGAGGCAGCAGTACTAACCACTGGGACTGAATGGTTTAATCCTGCTCCTATTTCCAAAGCACTCTTCCTGGAGCACCCTTCTGGTGGGTGAGGGAATCTGCCCAGAGCGCCCCCTGTGGTGGGTTTAGGAATTTGCCCAGAGCACCTCCTCTGGTGGGTTAAGGACTTTGGCTCCGGCACCCTCCCCCTTTGGTGGTTTAGGGACTGTGGTTGCAGCGCCCCTCTCATTGGTTAGGGATTCTGGCTGCATCGCCCACTCTGGTGGGTTAGGGAACGTGGCTGCAGCGGTCCCTTTGGCTGGTTAGGGAATGTGGCTGCAGCTCCCCTCCCTGGTGGGTTAGGGAATGTGGCTGCAGCTCCCCTCCCTGGTGGGTTAGGGAGCGTGGCTGCAGCAGGACCTCTGGCGGATTAGGGAATGTGGCTGCAGCTCCCCTCCCTGCTGGGTTAGGGAATGTGGTTACAGCGGGACCACTGGCGGGTTAGGGAATGTGGCTGCAGCGGCCCCTCTGGCGGGTTAGGGAATATGGCTACAGCTCCCCTCTGGCGGGTTAGGGAATGTGGCTGCAGCGACCCCTCTGGCGGGTTAGAGAATGTGGCTGCAGTGCCCCCTCTGGCGGGTTAGGGAATGTGGCTCCAGCTCCCCTCCCTGGCTGGTTAGGGAATGTGGCTGCAGTGCCCCCTCTGGCGGGTTAGGGAATGTGGCTACAGTGCCCTCTCTGGCTGGTTAGGGAATGTGGCTGCAGTGCCCCCTCTGGCGGGTTAGGGAATGTGGCTACAGTGCCCCCTCTGGCTGGTTAGGGAATGTGGCTACAGTGCCCCCTCTGGCGGGTTAAGGAATGTGGCTACAGTGCCCCCTCTGGCTGGTTAGGGAATGTGGCTACAGCGGGCCCTCTGGCGGTTTTGGGAATGTGGCTGCAGTGGCCCCTCTGGCAGGTTAGAGAATGTGGCTGCAGCGCCCCCCCCTCTGGCGGGTTAGGGAATGTGGCTGCAGCTCCCCTCCTTGGCGGGTTAGGGAATGTGGCTGCAGTGCCCCCTCTGGCAGGTTAGGGAATGTGGCTGCAGCACCCCCTCTGGCAGGTTAGGGAATATGGCTACATTGCCCCCTCTGGCTGGTTAGGGAATGTGGCTACAGCGCCCCATCTGGCGGTTTTGGGAATGTGGCTACAGTGCCCCCTCTGGCTGGTTAGGGAATGTGGCTACAGCGGGCCCTCTGGCAGGTTAGGGAACGTGGCTGCAGCGCCCCCTCTGGCAGGTTAGGGAACATGGCTGCAGCGGCCCCTCTGGCGGGTTTGGGATTGAGCCTGCAGCGCCCCCTCTGGCAGGTTAGGGAATGTGGCTGCAGCGCCCCCCTCTGGCGGGTTAGGGAATGTGGCTTCAGCTCCCCTCCCTGGCGGGTTAGGGAATGTGGTTACAGTGCCCCCTCTGGCTGGTTAGGGAATGTGGCTACAGCGGGACCACTGGCAGGTTAGGGAATGTGGCTGCAGCTCCCCTCCCTGGCGGGTTAGGGAATGTGGTTACAGTGCCCCCTCTGGCTGGTTAGGGAATGTGGCTACAGCGGGACCACTGGCGGGTTAGGGAATGTGGCTGCAGCTCCCCTCCCTGGCGAGTTAGGGAATGTGGCTGCAGCTCCCCTCTGGCGGGTTAGATTTAGAACATTACAGCACAGAACAGGCCCTTCGGCGCTCGATGTTGCGAGCAATGATCACCCCACTCAAACTCACGTATCCACCCTATACCCGTAACCCAACAACTCCCCCTTAACCTTACTTTTTAGGACACTACGGGCAATTTAGCATGGCCAATCCACCTAACCCGCACATCTTTGGACTGTGGGAGGAAACCGGAGCATCCGGAGGAAACCCACGCACACACGGGGAGGACGTGCAGACTCCACACAGACAGTGACCCAGCCGGGAACCGAACCTGGGACCCTGGAGCTGTGAAGCATTGATGCTAACCACTATGCTACCGTGCTGCCCCTTTTAGGGAATGTGGCTGCAGCTCACCTCCCTGGCGGGTTAGGGAATGTGGCTGCAGCGGGACCACTGGCGGGTTAGGGAATGTGGCTGCAGCGCCCCCTCTGGCGGGTTAGGGAATGTGGCTGCAGCTCCCCTCCCTGGTGGGTTAGGGAATGTGGCTGCAGTGCCCGCTCTGGCTGGTTAGGGAATGTGGCTGCAACTCCCCTCCCTGGCGGGTTAGGGAATATGGCTGCAGCGGCCCCTCTGGCGGGTTAGGGAATGTGGCTACAGCGGCCCCTCTGGCAGGTTAGGGAATGTGGCTGCAGCGGCCCCTCTGGCAGGTTAGGGAATATGGCTACATTGCCCCCTCTGGCTGGTTAGGGAATTGGCTACAGCGGGCCCTTTGCTCGGTTAGGGAACGTGGCTGCAGCGGCCCCTCTGGCGGGTTTGGGATTGAGCCTGCAGCGCCCCCTCTGGCAGGTTAGGGAATGTGGCTGCAGCGCCCCCCTCTGGCGGGTTAGGGAATGTGGCTGCAGCTCCCCTCCCTGGCGGGTTAGGGAATGTGGCTGCAGCTCCCCTCCCTGGCGGGTTAGGGAATGTGGCTACAGCTCCCCTCCCTGGCAGGTTAGGGAACGTGGCTGCAGCTCTGGCCCCGGTGAATTCCGCGTGCGGCAACGCTGGCTTTCCCCTCCCTGGCCGTGCGCATGCGTTGCCGCGCGACGAGTGCCGTAAAGTGATTGGGCGGCCTGCAGTTCCGGCTGTCTTTGCGACTCGGCAAGATGGCGGACATGGCGGATCTATTTGGCAGCGACGGGGACAGCGAGCCCGAGCAGAAAGGTAACCGGCGCCCCGGGGCTGGGGGTAAACAGTGCACTTGCCCGGGTTCTGTCACCATCGCCCTGTCGGATGTACTCACGGACTGAGGCGGCGCAGGCCGGCCGGCCGGGCCCAGAGGCTTTGGCCATTAAAAGATGCTCAGACTCTTGTTGACTGACCAAGGAGCCCCTGCTTGTTGTTACTGGATGGGGGCCTATTGGGGGCTCAGACCACCCACCAGCTCCCCATCTGAAACCTTTTTTGCCAGTGCAGATCTGTGGACTTGAGCTGATCAAACCTGTTAAGATCTGAGCCACCAGCAGAACCAAAAAGGAGCGATGGAAACTGGCATTTTAGTCTCTAAAACACCCTGCCTTCCCTCAGAACCATACAATCTCTACAGTGCAGGAGGCCATTCAGCCCATCGAGTCTGCATCAACCCATTGAAAGACACCCTATCCAGGCTCACTCCCTAACCCCACCTAACCTGCACATCTTTGGACTGTGGAAGGAAACCGGAGCACCCAGAGGAAACCCACGCAGACACTGGGTGAACATGCAGACTCTGCACAGACAGTGACCCAAGGCTGGAATTGCACCCGGATCCCTGGTGCTGTGATGCAGCAGTGCCAACCACTGTGCCTCCCTTGCTCAAGTTCCACTTTGAGATTTGATGGCCATTTTTGTGTTTTTCACAATAACTTCATTGAAATGTACTTGTGACAATAAGTGATTATTATTAGGGGCTGGTTTAGCACAAGGCTAAATAGCTGACTTTTAAAGCAGACAAAGGCAGGCCAGCAGTGCCGTTCAATTCCCGTACCAGCCTCCCCGGACAGGCGCCAGAATGTGGCGACCAGAGGCTTTTCACAGTAACTTCATTTGAAGCTTACTTGTGACAGTAAGCAATTTTAATTTAATTTCATTTTCGTATTGGAATCAAGCTACACAAAAGGCTAATATTACTGTCACAATATCTTTTAATTTGAGTACAGAGACAGAAACGGAGCCAGATTCATCAGATTGATTTGTTTGTTCCACAGATTTTGACTCGGGATCTGGATCAGGCTCTGATTCGGAGCAGGAACGAGCAGCATCAGAAAGCAATCCTTCAGGGAGCGAAAGTGAAAGAGAAGGTGCGAATGAGGATGAAGATGGGAGAGAGGCTGCAAAGCCTAGTAATAAAGAGTTATTTGGAGAGGACAGTGAGGATGAAGTACACTCAAGACACAGTGGAAGTGACGACAGATCTGATAACCAGTCCATAGCTTCAGGACACTCTGAGCAAGATGATGTCCAGCATTCAGAGACAGAGCAGCAAAGTGGCTCTGAGGAACAACAGTTTGACAATGAAGATGACGACAATCGTTCTGATGCGGGCAGCATGCATTCTGATGCAGGCAGTGTGGGCTCTGAGGCTGGCAGTGTGCATTCTGATCATGGCAGTGTGCATTCTGATCGTGGCAGTGTGCATTCTGACGCTGGCAGTGCGCATTCTGACGCTGGCAGTGCGCATTCTGACGCTGGCAGTGCGCATTCTGACGCTGGCAGTGCGCATTCTGATGCTGGCAGTGCGCATTCTGGCGCTGGCAGTGCGCATTCTGGCGCTGGCAGTGCGCATTCTGGCGCTGGCAGTGCGCATTCTGACGCTGGCAGTGCGCATTCTGACGCTGGCAGTGCCCATTCTGACGCTGGCAGTGCCCATTCTGACGCTGGCAGTGCGCACTCTGACGCTGGCAGTGTGCACTCTGATGTGGGCAGTCCCCATTCTGATGCTGGGAGTACCGGTACCGATGCTGGCAGTGTCCACTCCGAAGCTGGCAGCATCCAATCTGATGCTGGCAGCGTGCGATCCCACTCCGAAGCTGGCAATGTCCATTCCGATGCCGGCAGCGCCCATTCCCGATCTGATGTCGCCAGTAACCATTCCCACTCCGATGCTGCCAGTAACCAGTCAGATGCTGAGGTTTCTGGAAAGGAGGCGCACTCTGAGAATGAGAAATGGGAGAGAGAATCCAGAAGTGACCAATCAGATGAAGAGGGAAAACCACATCATTCGGATGAGGAACAGCATCTTTCGGACGATGAGCAGGAACATAAATCAGGTAAATTATTTGGCAGAGAGGAGGATTGAACTTGGTGCGTTACCGGTCTGTGTGGCTCAGGTACTGATTGGGCAAGTTTCTTGAGCATTAGTACAGCCCAGTCTAAGCTGACTTAATTGAAACATCATGCCAGAAGAACCCTGTGAGTCGTGTTGGTTCAATATGTTGATCGTCACAAGAAGAAGCAACCGTTTGTGTGTCGCTTTTCAGGTTCCCTATCAATGGTTTCAGATTGTTCAAAACTGATAATCCGGTTTGCAAAAGATGCTTTGAGGTCTTGATAGGTGTCGGTCAAAATATTGCTTAGTTTTCCCTTCAAATTGCTTGTGTGGTCCCACAAATATGAAGTTAAACTTTTTTCAACCTTTTTAAGGTATCATAATCTGTGATAGAACCATTTGACATACCATTTAAAATGTGGTCATCAAAGATTCATCAAGGGTAAATGAAATAAGTAACCTGTGTGTGGAAATCCGTGGCGGAGTTCTCCCATTTCGAGACTAAGTGCAGTGGCGGGCGGCTCCGGCCAACCGGAACAGTGGGATCTCACGCAGATCCTGCACTTGGAAGCTCATTACTTATGTACCAGACCATGCAGAATGTCAGCAACCCAAAGGAAAAGGGCTAGCGGTCTCTAGAATATGTCTGTTCCTCAATTCAGCCACCTCCCGAGCCCGTCACGTGCATGGCACCCATGCCTCACTTGGACTTCTACTCACCGCATCTGGAGCCTTCATCCATCTCCTTCCAGTGTATGATGTTTGACCCCTTTGTGATCTTTTCATGCAGTCTTGTTGGGGTCAAGCTTCCCTCCCCTTGGCCTTCTCTCTGCCTTCCATTGTTTGTCTTCACCCACCTCCTTGTTTCTCTGCTTGCCATCGTGAGTCATCACCACTCCCCCATCCTTGCATAGCTCTTCCAAATTGCCCCCTTTTTCTTCATTAGGCCTCACAACCTGGCCTCACCTCGCACTCCATCCCTGGTCGAACTTCAGACCTTGGTTGCGGTAGCTGCATGAACCCCGCAGCACAGTGCTGTCCAGATAAACACTGCTGTGTGGCACCAGGGGGAAGGAGACCCCTGTACTCCCCAACACCAGGCACAGTACTGGTGATCCGACTCGGCGACGCTGGAGGGTCCATGGTCTAGCAGCACAGTGCTGTCCATGAAGACCAGTCCGGCATGGAGCTGGAGGCAGGAACCGGTCTGCTCCAGCAGAGTGGTGAGCAGTGCAGCACTACGGCAGAAAGTTGTTGCACTCACCCCAAAGTCTCTGCCTTGTTCACACCACTGTTTTATCAGTCAGATTCGGCACTGGCGTAAATTCCTACTGGCGTGACGCAAGATTGAAAGGTTTGACGGGAGGCCGATGGGCAACTGTTTTAAGAAGCATTCATGAGATGCAAGTTTCATTTGCCCCCCCTGCCAGTGGGAATAGTCACCCACCATTGGGAGAATGGCAAAGGGATTTTACGTCGGTGGGTTTCCGACTTTTTGGCGCCCGCCACCAAAACCACCATGGGCTGGTTGGGAGAATTCCGACCTGTGAGTCATTATTTATATTTCCAAATGTTTATTTGTTCCCAATTTACTGAGAATCTGTCTAATGGCAGAATTCAGCATTTTCATTTTCCACATGGAAAAATCAGTTGCTTTAATCAGTTTTCAATATTATAAGTTGGCGAAATAGGGCTACATATTTTTCAAATATTCACAACTTCAATATTTGTAATCTTGTATATTGGGAGTATCACTCCGAATTTGATTTTGAGCAGTCCTGCTCTTTGTAATATTGCTTCTATAATTTAACTTTCTGTGAAAATGGCTGGGTGAGGAAGGGGGGTGTGAATAAGTTTCTGGCCCACAACACCTGGTTTCCCCAGCGTCGTGTTTCGGGCGTTGCCCAATGATGTGCTGAGGAAACCCTCAGACGTTCCCATGTAAGCATTTATCTGGCAATTGCCCAGAAGTGCTAACTTCCTCCGGACAATTGCGCTGAGCTGGGAACCATCCAACAGAAATGATTTAGCCCCGAGTTACTCGAGTTAAAGGAACCTGCTACGACTGGGTCCGATCCTTCCCTCCCGGTACATCCCAGATGGACCTCCACTCCCAGGCGGAACCTCCTGCTCCTAGACGGGACCTCCCTCTCCCAGACGGGACCTCCCTCTCCCAGACGGGACCTCCCTCTCCCAGACGGGACCTCCCTCTCCCAGACGGGACCTCCCTCTCCCAGACGGGACCTCCCTCTCCCAGACGGGACCTCCCTCTCCCAGACGGGACCTCCCTCTCCCAGACGGGACCTCCCTCTCCCAGACGGGACCTCCCTCTCCCAGACGGGACCTCCCTCTCCCAGACGGGACCTCCCTCTCCCAGACGGGACCTCCCTCTCCCAGACGGGACCTCCCTCTCCCAGACGGGACCTCCCTCTCCCAGACGGGACCTCCCTCTCCCAGACGGGACCTCCCTCTCCCAGACGGGACCTCCCTCTCCCAGACGGGACCTCCCTCTCCCAGACGGGACCTCCCTCTCCCAGACGGGACCTCCCTCTCCCAGACGGGACCTCCCTCTCCCAGACGGGACCTCCCGCTCCCAGACGGGACCTCCCGCTCCCAGACCGGACCTCCCGCTCCCAGACCGGACCTCTGCTCCCAGGTGGGACATCCACACCCCCCACCTCCTTTTTATATTCACAGACAAAGGCGCACACACACACTCTTTCCCCCCCCCCCTCCGATTGCCTAAACTTGAAGACTTTGACAAAGAGTCATCTAGACTTGAAATATGAGCTCTATTCTCTCTCCACAGATGCTGTCATTTTCTGTTTTTCATAGAATTTACAGTGCAGAAGGTATAAGGTTTACCTGCTCCCTTTAAATTGTCCCTTTAAATCTCCGCTTTACGGCTGCTACTGTCACAAAAAGGGGAAGTGACTTCCCTCTACAGGCCAGTTACTCAACGATGATGCTTCGCTGCTCCTGTCTCATTCGGCCTGAGTGAGGAAGGCTGGGTGAGATAGGGGGCTTCAGAATCCCAGCAAAGGTAAGTCCAGCGAAAGTGGCAATCCAACGGAGATTACCACTCTGCGGAAGTTACAGGCCAGTCTGAGTTTAAAAAGTTGTCTTTTAAACTGTCCTCCATTTCAGTTTCTGCAAGAGACAGTGACAGTGATGATGAAATAGTTAGACAAAAAACAAAGAAAAGAATTGCTTCCGATTCTGATTCTGACAGTGATGCAAAAGATGCAGGTAAGATTCTTTTAGCTATTTTATCCTTCTGGTGAAAAAGTTTTGTTCACAAACCATCTCTCTACTTTAAAGAAAAGAAGGTACCAGAATATTGGTGCTGCTACTTTATACACTACTGTGCAATCTTTTCCTAAATATATTGATGATGTGACTGTGCTGCAGATAAAATAGAAGGCGATGATCTTTTTGGGGGTGCAGATGATATTTCATCCGATAGCGAAGGTGAGAAGCCTCCCACTCCAGGCCAACCTGTAGTAAGTATTTGTTAAACATTTCTAATAAGTCTATTTTTCATCTTCTAGACTGCGACTACTGCAGAAACTTGGACATTTTAAGTTGAATTTCCTCCAATTTAATTTGAATACTTGAAAGTTTTAATAAAGTTGCGTTCAGCCGTGTCAAAATTGCATATAGAATTACATAGTGCAGAGATTGGCCATTCAGTCTAACCAGTTCATGTCATCATTGTGCTCCATTCAAGCACCCCCTCATTCTTCCGCTCAATTCTATCAGCAAAACCCTCTTTTTCCTTTTCCTTCCTATGCTTATCTTGCTTCCTTAAAATGCATCCACTCTATTCACCTCAGCTGCTCTCTGTGGTAGAAAGCTTTGTATTCCCAGCTCTCTGGCCAAGACTCTTTGGAATTTCCAATTTGATTTCTTGGTGACTGTCATATTGGCGACCTCTAGTCTTCCCCCAAGTGGAAACGCTCTGCGCCTATTCTTATTAAAACCTTTCATGATTTAAAACTGAGAAAGATTGCTGCTCGTATGGAGCTGGGAATTGATTGAAAAAAGAAAAAAGTGACATTGAATTTGCGCAAGGCATTGGCTAGGCCACAGTCCGATTATATGTGTTGGGGCGATTCTCTAAAATTATTGCTGGGTGAATAGAGGTTCAAGATTAAGAGGGTTAGAGAAAGTAATAGTTTCCACTGGCTGGTAAATTTTTAATTCATGGGACTTGGGATCTGGATTCTCAAAATAAAAACAAAGAGGAATGTTAGATTGGCATTGCATAAAGTGATGTTACACCTTTGTAAATAGTGACACTGTTGCACTGTTCTTTAAATTTTTAACTAGTCCGCATGTCAAATTGAACGTTATGGGGTGACATTTTAACTGTTTTATCATCCTTGGTGATTTTTTGTGTTCATCAAAAATTAGGAATGTTAGCACTGGAAAATGGAGCACTCTTCATTTTTGGGTACTCAGTCCCAACATTAAGTACTTTCAATCTGGGTATATGGTAAGACCAGATGAGTTGTTTTATGAACAAAGGTTGGACAAGCTAGGCTTGTATACGCTGGAGTTTAAAAGAGTAAGAGGTGACTTGATGGAAACATAAAAAATCCTGAGGGGTCTTGACAGGGTGGATGTGGAGAGGATGTTTCCTCTTGGGGGAGAATCTAGAGCTAGGGGTCACTGTTTAAAACAGCGCCCGAACAGGGCACGAAAAATGTATCCTGAACTCTCGTGGCAGTTGTGAACAATCGCTGCATGGAAGGTGTGCTCCATTTTACTGTGTTTTTTTATGGCCATATTCTGTTTCTCGTTCTCTTATAGAGGCATCAGGTTAGGTCTAATGATCGTATTAAGCTTGTTATACTGCTGTTCTCCTGTCCTCCTCTTGTCCATGTATGTGGGGCCTTTTGTTTTTGCTTGCTGTGCTGTATCATTCTTGTGATTTTCTTGTGTTGTTTGTTAAAATATCAATAAATATACTTGTCGTCCATATAAAATGGAGATGAGGCTAAATAAATTCTGTCAGAGGGTTGTGAGGCTTTAGAAATCCCTTCCTGAAAAGGCAGTCGAAGCAAAGTCTTTGAGTATTTTTAATAATAATAATAATCCTTTATTGTCACAAGTAGGCTTCAATGAAGTTACTGTGAAAAACCCCTAGCCGCCACATTCCGGCACCTGTTCGGGGAGGCCGGTACGGGAATTGATCACTAGCTGCTGGTCTTGTTCTGCATTACAAGCCAACTGTTTATCCCACTGTGCTAAACCAGCCACCTTTTAAGACATAGATGGATAGATTCTTGGTGAGCTAGGTTATCAGAGGTAGGTGGGATGCAGATTTGAGGTTAGTATCAGATCAGCCATGATCTTATCAAATGCGGGGTAGGCCTGAGGGGTTGAATGGCCTACTCCTGCGCCTTGTTTGTTTGTATGTAAGAGTTAGGTACATTCCATTGACCCTGTGCAACCTATGTCAAACCACAGTCTTAAAGCAGTCCTGCTAATCAGCTTGTGAGAATGATTCACTTTTCTGGGTAATTGCTAAATCGGTGCAGTTCTATGAAATGTGCTCGTGCCCATCAGGAGCTCGGGGCTGGCAAGAGTGACTTCGTGCCATTGACTCATCACCCTGTTGCAGTACAGTTTCTGCAGATGACGGGAGTGTATCCAAGACGATTGCAATAATTCTTTTGGTTGTTCGCAAACTAGGAAAATAATTTCAGTATGCAATCTATGCTTTTAGGAGAAGGCTAACGGTACTACATAACATCGAATATGTCTTTAAATTCTATTTCGTGTTTTTTGTTGCAACTTTTCCCTTCTTCCCGTAAAAGGTAATTTCTCCTCTTCCCTGAAAAGATAATGTGAAGTACCAAAAGGATTTGCAGGTTTTTAAACAAATGTTTGTTCATGGGATGTGGGCATCACAGACGAGGTCAAAATTTAATGCCCATCCCTGAGTGCCCTTAAAGAGGTGATGGTGAGCAACCTTATTGAGCCACTGCAGTCCTTGTGGTGATTATACTTTGTCATAGTATTTTGATACAACTGAGTGGCTTGCTAACCCACTCCAGGAGGCAGTTAGAGTTAACTACATTGCTGTGGGCCTGGAGTCACATATAAAGGTAAAACCTGGTAGAATTAACACATTTCCTACCAAGAAGGGCATTGGTGAACTAGATGGATTTTTACAACAACTCGCTGGGTTTCGTGGCCACCATTGCAAATAGAATATTTTTATTTGGGCAGCACGGTAGCACAAGTGGTTAGCACTGTGGCGTCCAGATTCAATTCCCCGCTGGGTCACTGTCTGTTTGGAGTCTGCACGTTCTCCCTGTGTCTGCGTGGGTTTCCTCCCACAATCCAAATACGTGCAGGTTAGGCGGATTGGCCATGCTAAATTGTCCTTGTGTCGAAAAAGGTTAGATGGGGTTATTGGGTTACGGGGCTAGGGCGGAAGTGAGGGCTTAAATGGGTCGGTGCAGACCTGATGGTCCAATGGCCTCCTTCTGCACTGTACGTTCTATGTTATTCCAGATTTTAAAAAAAACTGACTTCAGGTCAAGGGGAATTGGGGATGGGCAATAAATGTTGGCTATGTCAGCAATGACCACATCCCATAAATGAATTTTAAAAAATGAACTTGTGTCTCTGGATTGTTACGACATCCTGGGTTAGTGTGCAGTCAATTCCAGTCCCACTTGACCCGGAGTCGCAACACAATTGAATTCACAAATAATTCTTAGAAAAATACTCAAAATCTTTGGTCCTAGCCTGCCCAATAATTATAGTCACCAGGTTTGTAAATTTAAACACATTTACTTTTTATTTATATCAAGAGCTATAATGAAATAAATAATTATAATCAAATACAACTGGTTGACTATCATCTAATTCCTAATCCCCCACTTTAACTTGCCCCCCCCCCCCCTCTCTAATATATATACACACACACACGACAGATAAATGCAGAGGGGAGGAGGGGGAATAAAAATAAAAAGTAAAGGGGAAAAAGCCCCTACCGGGAATTACCGGGAAGAATATAGCTCTTTGGCAAGCCAGTTAATCAAACCCATCTCTCAGGTGCAGAAAAGTTTGGGTCTTGCTGTCCAAAGCTAGCAGCACCGTATACTATGTTGCAACTTCTTGAATTCCTCCTCCTCTCTCCTACTTGACTTAAAGATACATGTCCATTAAGCATCCTTGGATCAAAATGATAACAGCAAAAATAAAGGAAGGTTGAAATAAGGGAATCAGCAGAAACGACCCTTATGGGATCATTAGTTCAGACCTCTGGACATAACCGCTATGCTACTCTACCCTAACTAATAATCTGAGGAACTGTGGCCTGAAAGTTCCTTCAATAGTCATAACCACCTTCATACCAGCTGAAAGGAATTTGTCCCATGCAGGGGAGATTTTTATGGCTTCCACAAGTCATATAACTTCCACACCCAAGGAGAGTATCTGGCTAGATATGAACATCATTTAGAGCTGGATCTCTGATCTCAACTAACTGGGACTTTATGGAGTTGAAATCCTCTGGTGGGGGGGGGGGGGGGGTTGAGTCGAGGGGGGACAGCAATGCTATCCACTAAATCAAAGGCTCTCTCGCTGTTCTGGGTGGATATACAGTTGGCATCAATCCTTGTCGTTCCCAGCTTAATTATTTTCTTTTTTCTTCAGGATGGGTATGGCATGGACCAGGAACATCAAGAAGAAGAAGCAATCCCAGAAACACGGATTGAAGTAGAGATACCTAAAGTGAACACTGATTTGGGAAATGATCTGTACTTTGTTAAACTACCTAACTTTCTTAGTGTGGAGCCCAGGTATGTCAGACTTGTATCTTGCATCTTCTTAAATATTAGTATGAATGTACAAGCCAGATATCTCGCCCACTTTTGATCACAGCACAGATGCAAAGGATTATTTGGCCCATTTTAGCTCATCCAGAAATATTTTTACAGTTTTTCAAGATAGTATGCAGTCAATTAATTTAGAGTTTCTCCTTCCACTATTCTGCTTCGAAATCCATTCAATGTGTTGCATAAGGAACTCGTGAATAGAAGGTTGTGTTTTTGTTACCTCTATTTAAAGACAAATTTCAAAATGGTTCTCTGATGTTAGGGATCAGTCTTCTGGCTTCTTACTAGGGCGGCAGGGTGGCCCTTTGGTTAGCACTGTTGTCTCACAGCGCCAGGGACCCAGGTTCAATTCCGACCTTGGGTGAATGTCTGTGTGGAGTTTGCACGTTCTCCCCGTGTCTGCTCTGGGTGCTCCGGTTTCTACCCAAGTCAGGTCCAAAGTGGATGATCCCGCATGTTAAAATCCATTTGGCACAGTCTTTGCCCATTTACTTAATCTGTTAAAATCGCTTTGTAATTTTCATACAATGTGACCTTTTTGTAATCAGAAAATTTTAATATTTCCTTTGTGGTGGAAGATATTTCGAAAGTCGCATTAATACTAAAGAATATGGGGGAGGAATTAAATACCACCACCATTACTAGAGAAGTAGTATGATACAAACCAATGGGGCTAAAGGCAGATAAGCCCCCGGCTTTGATAGCTTGCATCCTAGGATCCTAAAAGAAGTTGCTTCAGGGATAGTGGAGTCATTGATTGTAATTTTCCAAAAATCCTTGTATTCTGGAGAAGTACCGGAGGATTGGAAAACTGCCAATGTGACATCTCTATTTAAAAAGGGAGGGAGGCAAAAAGCGGGAAACTGTAGGCCGATTAGCCTAACATCTATTGTTGGAAAAATGTTGGAATCAATATTAAGGAAGTAATAGCAGCACGTTTGGAAATTCATAATCTAAAAAAGCAGAGTCAGCATAGCTCCATGGAAGAGAAATTGTGTCTGACTAATTTATTAGAGTTATTCGAGGAAGCCTCAACCAGAGTGGATAGAGGGGAACTAGTAGATGTGTTGTATTTGGACTTCCAGAAGACATTCAACAAGGTACCCCACAAAAGGATAGTCATAAGCTAAGAGCCCATGGTGTTGGAGGTAGTATATTGGTACGGATAGAGAATTGACTAATGGGCAGGAAACAGTGAGTGGGGATAAGGGGTTCTTTTTCAGGTTGGTGACCTGCAATCTGTAGGGTTCCACAGGGGTCAGTGCTAGGATTACAATTGGTTACAATATATAGTAATGACTTGGAGGAAGGAAGTGAATGTACTGCAGCCAATTTGCAGACAACACAAAAATAGGTGTAAAGACAAGCTGTGCGAGGGATACAAACAGTTTCCAAAGAGATATTAATAAGTTAAGTAAGTGGGGTGAAAAGTTGGAAAATGGAGTACAATGTGGGAAAATGTGAAGTTGTTCACTTTGGAAGGGAGAATAAAAGAACAAAGTATTATTTAAATGGAGAAAAACTGCAGAAAGCTGCAACACAAAGGGACTTGCGGGGGGGAGGGGGGTACTTGTGCACAAAACACAGAAAGCGAGCACACAGGTGCAGCAGGTATTCGGGAAGGCGAATGTAATGTTGGCTCTTATTTCAAGGGGGTATAGAGTATAAGAGAAGGGACATCTTGCTGCAACTGTACAAGGTACTGGTGAGATCACATCAGAAGTACTGTGAGCAGTTTTGGCCCCCTTATCTAAGAAAATATATTATTTCACTGCAGGCAGTTCAGAGAATATTCATTGGAATGATCCTTGATATGGTGGGATTGTTTTATGAGCAAAGGTTAAACAGGTTGGGACACAATGGAATTCAGAAGAATAAGAGGTGATCTCATTGAAATATATAGCATTCTTAAGCGGCTTGACAGGGTAATTGGCAGGATAATCTGGGGCTGTTTAGCACAGGGCGAAATCGCTGGCTTTGAAAGCAGACCAAGGCAGATCAGCAGCACGGTTCAATTCCCGTACCAACCTCCCCGAACAGGCGCCGGAATGTGGTGACGCGGGGCTTTTCACAGTAACTTCATTTGAAGGCTACTTGTGACAATAAGCGATTTTCATTTTCATTTCATTTCATTGCTGAGAGGATGTTTCACCTCATGGGAGAGTTTAGGACCAGAAAGCACAGTCAGGGTAAAAGGGTGTCAATTGGACATGAGGAGGAATTTCCTCTCTCAGAGGGTATGAGTCTTTGGAACTCCTTGCCATAGAGAGCCATGAGGGGGCAGAGTCCCTTGTGTATATATACGGCTGAGATAGATTCTTGATCAGTAAGGCAATCAAGGGTTATGTGAAAAGGACAGACAGGAAAGTGGACGTGAGGAATGTCGGATCAGCCATTATCCTATTGAACGGTGGAACAGGCTGGATGGCCTATTCCTATTTCCTGTGGTCTTATCGTCTTATGATACATGTGTAGATGCTGACCCAAGTAACTCAGAGATAAGATAAAGGCAGCACTTCCTTTATTAAATTACGTTGATTAATGTCAATTTGACTATATCACAAAGCTGCATGTTTTGTGATAGAAGATAAAGCTGAGTTCTGGCTGCATTGACCTTTTTATAAAACTATTTATTCTTTGCTGTGCTCTCCAGCAGTTAGCTGAAAACAATTCATGTCTGAATCCGCCTGATTCACGAGGTGGTTTTGTGAGCTCCCTGTCAATTTGCACAGGATGCATCAGGATTACTGCTCATATTTTATAATCATCTTGCTTGAGCACATACTATAAGAGCTAAGGTTGTTTGGATTGGATTGGATTTTGTTTATTGCACGTGTACAAAGGTACAGTGAAAAGTATTTTTCTGCGAGCAGCGCAGCAGATCATTAAGTACATAAAAAGAAAAGAAAATAAGAGAAAATACATAATGGGACAACACAAGTTACACAATGAAACTACATAAACACAGGCATCGGGTGAAGCATACAAGGGTGTAGTGTTAATCAGGTCAGTCCATAAGAGGGTCGTTTAGGGGTCTGGTAACAGCGGTTTTTGAGTCTCTTCATGCGTGTTCTCAGACTTTTGTATCTCCTGCCCGATGGAAGAAGTTGGAAGAGTGAGTAAGTAAGTTTGTAGTCATTTTTAAATGATCTTTTTTTGTGGGTTTTTGCTTCAGACCATTTGATCCCCAATACTATGAAGATGAATTTGAAGATGAGGAAATGTTGGATGAAGAAGGGAGAACAAGACTTAAGCTAAAGGTAATGCCTTCTCTGTAGGATAAGTGGTAAACTCACCTGATTGTTGAGATTTTGCTGCATGTGATTTACTTTGGAGGGTGGGGGAAGGTGGGGATTGAACTTTCTCATCAAGGAAGTACCCGAGCTATTGACATCTTCAAATTGGATTTTGTTTTCTGGTCTTAGGTTGAAAACACAATTCGCTGGCGAGTGCGTAAAGATGAAGAGGGAAACGAAACTCGCGAAAGTAATGCTCGAATAGTAAAATGGTCAGATGGAAGGTTAGTAATATTCATTACAAATACAGACTAAAATGTCTGACCAAGATGACAAGGGCTGCACAACTCAATATTTTGTATTTCTACTTGGATATATTATGATTTCTTCTGAAGATCCTGGCTTAAGTTTGCTTATTATTATTTGTCACATATCCATGTATTAAAAATAATGCTGAGCACAGTCTGCTCATTCAACCTGCATTGATCGTTATGACCTCAGGAATGTAGGAAGAATGCTACTTTTCTTAAAAGCCAAACAAATATGTGTGTTTATCTGTAATTGTGTGTATGAGAGCGAGTGTGAGACAGAGCGGTAGATATTTTGATTGGTCACCCTTTGGCATTATGTCTCCCATCAGTAGGAACAATTAAGCGGTGGAGCCCCTTTCAAAAGTAATGCATTTATAGAAATGCACGACCTGATGGCTGCACCTATCAGTTTTACAAATTTTATTTTGAGATCCTCAGTTTATGCTGCGCACTTTCAAGCCTCTGATATCAGTTGGGGATATGTAAGTTCTTAAAAGCCTGTCCCAAAATCTGCTCACCAGCTAGTGAAAATTTTACGGTTAAAAGACAGACATTGAAAAAATAACTCTTTGCAACAATGCAAACCGAAAATGTGAAATGAATTTTAGGAATGTTACATACAGGCAGTATGTCTGCTAAAGCTGTGATTAAGGGGTCATAAAAGTGGGTAATTGATTTTTGAACCATTTACTTGTTTACAGATACATGGCTAATGGAATATTGTTTTAATTTTGGAGGATCCCTGGGGTGTAGATAATTTATGAGGGACAGTGCTTAGTCCTGAATAAACAGGTCATGGGACTTCTCAGTGGGAGGAGACCGAAGAATGCCTTATGATGTAATTAAAGGGTGGAGCCAGGTCCGCCTGTAGTTTGCCATAGGATTTTAACTGATAAGACTGGTATTCAGCTGGCTCCTGGAATGTTTTCTCCAAGGTCTTTGCATAGATGCAAACCTGATTGTTAACTTTATTTATAAGTAGCCTTTGAACTATATTGGTTTGCTTAATTAGAATATATGTATGATTGCAGGTGTAGGGAGTAAGTTTAAAAAGTTATTTTTATTTAAGAACTATTGAAACTGTTAATTGTAAAGCTGTTACTTGGTTGCTGATGTGATTGATGAGAAGTTTATTTTGACATAAGATACCGAGGGCAGCACGGTGGCGCAGTGAGTAGCACTGCTGCCTCACGGTGCCGAGGTCCCAGGTTCGATCCCGGCTCTGGGCCACTATCCATGTGCCGTTTGCACATTCTCCCAGTGTTTGCGTGGGTTTCGCCCCCACAACACAAAGATGTGCAGGCTAGGTGGATTGACCACGCTAAATTGCCCCTTAATTGGAAAAAATGAATTGTGTACGCTAAATTTTTTTTAAAACCCATGATACCTATTGGTCACTGCTATCATTCCTGTGACGAAGTATACTTCCCTCACAGTTTTACAAATTGCAAATTGTTGGGTTTCTCATTCGCGGTCCTAATAGATCACCAGGGCTCTTTTTAGTCTTTTATATTTAAAGAGTTGACTTTGCTTTATTTGCAGGTATGCTGATACTGAAAGTGCCTCACATATCTGCACTATCAAATACAAATTCTTTTCTGAATTTGACAAAGTACAAAACAATTTTTAATGTTGCCTTTAAGCAGCAATACTATTAACAAAGAGTTACATTACATTATAGTTTCCATTATTTATTTTGGGGTCCTGCCAAAATCATTGTGTGAATGTATTCTCCCCAACTGAGAATAACGTTAGGGTGGCATGGTGCCGCAATGGTTAGCACTGCTGCCTCATGGCATTGAGGACCTGGGTTCGATCCCGGTCCCAGGTCACTGTCCATGTGGAGTTTGAATTATCCCCTTGTCTACATGGATCTCCCCTCACAACCCAAACATATGCAGGGTAAGTGGATTGACCACGCTAAATTGCCCCTTAATAGGAAAAAAAAATGAATTGGATATTCTACATTTATTAAAAAAAGAGAATATTGTTATAAAAGCAACATTATTTTCTGAACATACTTTCCTAATTTAGTTTATAATTATGAATAGGGGTAGGTCTGTTCTGCCATTTATTGAGATCATGGCTGAGTTGTGTCTTTAACTTGATCCATCTGTCTTCGTTATTTTTACCCTAGTCCAGCAAAAATCTATCAATTTCAGATGCAAAAGCATGAATTGAGCTAACATCAACTGTTTCTGGCGGGAGGTAGTTCCACAATTTTGCATTACATGGAGAAAGACTATTTTAAAATGTAACTATTAGGGTACCTGGTGGCTCAGCAGTTTGGTTCACTAGTATTATATACTGCACATTAGGGTTTTGGGAGAGGTTGAAGAGGAGCTTGGGAATTCCCACTAATAGTCCCCTATCTGGTGAGTGCACAGTCTTAGATGTTTTTTTTTTGCATAGTCTTAGATGAGTTGGCAGGCAGCTATGCCAAATGGAGATCAGCTCTTTCAGCAACACAGCTGCATTGTGTCCTAGTGTTTAATGGCGAGTAATACTGCCGGGTTGGCTGCTCATCACAGTGGCCATTTAATAATATGTACTGTGCCGGAACCTATTTGAAAAGGGGCAGAGAGCAACTTTATTTTCAAAACTTGAGCAAATTTTTTTGTTTTTGTTTTGAAGAATGAAATCGGAATTAGATAGATATCTGACATTGCCAACTTTTGTCAGCAAATGGGTTCAATGTTATTAGCAACCAAGGAAATAGTGTGGAAAGGTAGGCTGGTTTGATCGACAGTCTTCTGCCTGAATCAATTCATTTCTTTAACACACAATTGACTCCCTAAAGAATAAGTAACTGTTTCAGAACTTCAATATTACTGAAATGAAAGACATGTCATTGAAGCTTTTCATCCTGCACTCACAGGACAAATGCAAGAATGCCAAATTTCAAATTATCACAACAATGTGTATTACAGGAGAAAAGGTGTTGATTGATTGGCAGTTCATCTCATTGCCAAAACCACCACATTTGGACATGAAAAGTGCCCAGTTGACCTTGTAATAGCAAGAGTACAGCCCATGATTGGGCAGGATTTGCTGAAAAATCCTGAGTGCGCTACTAGCTGCACCACCAACCAATTTAAGATAATCAGTCAAGCTTGTAATGTGGCCTGCTTTTGCTTGATAGAAGCAGCATACATTCAGACGCAGGGACACGTTCTCTGTAAACAAAAATAATATGTTCAAGCCTTGTGCCATTGTTGAATTACCCAGAAAAATGGGGAGCCTATAGTTTCCGTTGCTTTCTCCATGATATCGCCGTGGCCAGTCAGAGTCGACTTGCCAACAAATCAGCAACCCTTTTCTCCTGTGGTATAAATTGTCGTGATTGTTTGAAATTTGGCATTATTTTGCCTGTCCTGATGAGTGCGAGATGAAAAACTTCAGCAAGATGTCTCCCTTTTCACCAATAATAACTCTGTTCTTATATTAAAGTCCAATGACTTGTGAATTTCTGTGTTATTTCAAGGCACCAAAGCCAGCATGGAAAACTGTCACTGTCTGCATACAGCGTTCAAATAATTATAATTTGTTTTATTATTGTAGTATGTCCTTGCATCTCGGAAATGAAGTTTTTGATGTCTACAAGGCTCCACTTCAAGGGGATCATAACCATCTTTTCATTAGGCAAGGAACTGGTTTGCAAGGTCAGGCAGTCTTCAAAACCAAACTTACCTTCAGGTATGTTGAACTCTCAGGAGTTGAAATTACAGAACTTAATCGGGTGTCTAATAAACTGAATGAAAACATTGTGTGAGTAACACACAATGGCCTAAAAGAATGTTTACCTTGAGTGGAAATATTTGATGAGGACCTGTTTATCTTTTAAATAAAAAGACTGCTTTTACAATGGAAATGGTTTTATATGAAAAATGGCCTTGAAATGTATCAGTATTTTGGTTTCATAATCTAATCCGGTTAAATGCCTTTGTGTTAAACTGTACAAATTAAAGTAAACAAATGTTCCCTTTATCAGGCCCTTTAGAAAATTAAGTCAGCATCTAGGTTCACCATTATAAAGCCACTAAACCATCTTTATCCCAATGTATCACAGGCCTCACTCCACAGACAGCGCTACCCACAGGAAGATGACCCTGTCTTTGGCAGATAGGTGTTCAAAAACACAAAAGATTCGAATCCTACCCATGGCCGGCAGAGATCCAGAGTCCCAGCGCTCTGAAATGATAAAGGTAGATAAACCTGACTGAGCACTAATGAAAATGATTGAAATGGAGGTGCCCTCCCTTAAAGTATTTGCATTTATTGGGGTGGTGTTGTTATCAATGGAGAGTGTATCCATGTGCACTTTGAAGTGACTTAGAAGTATAAAAGCAACTTTTGGCCTTGACAGAAAGAGGAGGAGCGCCTGAAGGCTTCTATTCGAAGGGAGTCACAGCAACGCAGAATGAGAGAGAAGCAGAGTCAGCGAGGCCTTAGCTCCTCCTACCTGGAACCTGACCGCTACGATGAGGAGGAAGAAGGTGACGACACCATCAGCCTCGCAGCCATCAAAAACAAATATAAGGGAGGAGTTAGAGGTATGAAAAATGATCAAGAACTTTGTTCACTGAGCAGCTCATTCTCACAGAAGTACGGCACTGTTTTAATACAAATCTCTCGATTTGCAGCTGAGAAAATAGTGTCTTTGCAAATACAGTATATTTTAATTCTTTCCATAAAGTATTACACCAGTTTGTATAAATAGTCACTTGTGTGTACTAGTGGGATTGGTGATGATGCACCAAATCGTACTTTAGGTCCTGAGTCTAGAATCTGTGGTTACAAATTTGTAGATTATTTGGAAATACTGAAATCGATCAAATCAAATAATGGTTGTAAAGTTTTTCAAAATTTCTCTCAAATGTAAAACATTTTTTTCCTCCACATTTAACAGCCAAATGAAATTGCAGGAATGTGTGGCTAATTGAGTTTCATTCACAAGTCATCAGTTGTGTGATGAAAAGAGGCATTCTGCTATTTTAAAGCAGGATTTCCAACCTCAGTTTCCCACAGATAGCTCACTTGAGAAGCTTTTGTACTTTATTGTCATGAGAAGATTACTTCGATGAAAATAGTGAATCAGAATACTTGCTAAATTAAAATGTTTCAGCGACTTGATGTTGACAATTGACATTCTACTGCTGAAATGCTGAACATAGCAAATTCTGATGTAACTGAATTATTTTCATCCCAAGGTGGAAATGGGGCATTAGTTGACTGAAAATTGCGATGCAGAAATACCTTCTTCCTGCCCACCTCCAGCAGTGACTGTGATGTTTGAACTAGCTACAAAATAGGAGTCTACTTAAAATACACAGATTGAATTTCCATGCCCTATTTAGGATCTGGTGCAATTTTGTTTTTGCACTACATGGAGAAGAACCCATTGAATGGCCAATCCAGTTGTTTTAAAGGGACTGCTGCAGGCAGGTCATTAAAAAAATTAAAAAAATAAAAACAGACTTTGCCAGTGAATTTAGTGGAAGAACAAGGAGCATTCATGCGCATCCAACCCCCCAAAACCTCCCACCTGTTGCCAGCCACTTTTTGCCTCTTCCATGCATCAATTCTATCTCTATTTGTGAAGGAGTCACTGGATATTCTGCCTCTACCCTGCCCCCGTCAATGAGTTGGCTTTCCGTGTTCTTTCAACACCAGTAGCTCGCAGATATTATGGTCATGAGGCATGACCATAAAAAGACTTCAGGCTTCCGTCGCGTCATCAGGCAGACATCTCGCAAACTGCTCGATGTGGCGTTTTAACTGAAAATCACCACGTCCACCTAAGAATTCTGTTTATACTTGTATAATACCATCTGTGATAAAAGAGGAATGAATGTCACCAAGAACATTATAAATAGTCTCATTTTATTAATACAGGTTCTAAGAAACTTGAACGTTGAAATTATGCTGACATTAGCATGTGAGGACTTAATGAAATTTCTCTGCCCACTATTTTAGTCTGTTAGTATCCTGCAGAATATTACCATGTAAACTGCTATAATAACAGTGGCAGCGTATTAAACATATGAACTCAATCACATATAGTTCACAAACACACATTTTGTTGATTATAGGATAGACTTAGCTCTGCACCGAAAGCCTGTAAATCCATCTTTTAAAATCTTGCAAGATATAAGTAGAGCCATCATCAATCTCGCAGTTGTGGCTCATTCCCTAGAGTGCATTGCTTAGAAACTATTTTGGAGGAGTATGGCTGGATACGATGAATAATAAGGCAAAGCAGGTACCAGAGTTTCAGGAAGAGGAAAAGTAAGAATGGAGAACTTGGGTCCGAGCAGCCAATATGTGCCAGGAAACTGAAATGGAGACACATTTAATTATCAGATCAGGGGCAGAGAGCTAGGTGCAGCATGACAGGAATTTAAGGTGATAGCTTTTTAAAAAAAGTCCAATTAAGGGACAATTTACCGTGGCCGATCCACCAACCCTGCACATCTTTGGGAGACTTACGCAGACATGGGGAGAATGTGCAACTGCACAGTGACCTGGGGCTGGGATCGAACTCGGGTCCTCGGCAATGTAAGGCAGCAATGCTAACCACTGTGCCACCATGCCGCCCCTGTTTAAGGTCATAGTTGATGAGAAAGGTAACCATTCCAATATATGAGGACGAGACTGGGAAGGGGGTTGCTCTCAGGCAATAGACAACAGTGGAGTGCACTAGTTTATGAGCAATTGAGGGAGTGAAGTTTCAGTTTGAAGCCAGCAACAGCAAAGAACCACCTCGGAGCCAGTGGAGGAGAAAAGATCAGTTCAAGAGTCAGATGAAGAACAATGTTTGATTCAGATATCAGAACAATGGACTATGGTCCAAAAACAAACGGATTTATGTTCTGTGAACCAGCAGACAACTGGAACTTTATTCGGGAGAACAGCAAAGTGGAGTTAAATTAGGAAAAATGTGGAGAAGCAGAGTAATGCTCTTGAAATGACAAATTTAGGTCCAGTCCAGGAGATAGGAAAATGTGAAGTATATCCCAGAAGATGAACATAGCAATGGTTGGGTCATTAATTATATTCAAAGCTGAGTTAGATTTTTGATAGGCAGGGGAGCCAAGGGCTCTGGGGAGCAGCCATGATCTTATCGAATGGCAGGGCAGCCTCGAAGGGCCCAATAACTTACTCCAGCTTCCAAGTACTATGTTCCTATCTCAGGCTAAGAATCCAGGAGGTCATTTCAAATAGTACGCAGGGTCTCAGCAGCAACGGAGGTCCTCGTGTATAACAAAGTCCTTGTGGAAGAGAAGTTTATTCAGAAATCCCAATCTTTTATGATTGGAAGTACTGGACAGCGCTGGGTTTCAGCTTAGTCTAACAATATTATTAAACTAGAAAGAGTGCCGAAACAATTTACTAGGATGCTACCAGGACTTGATGGTTTGAGTTATAAAGAGAGGCTGGATAGACTGGGACTTTTTCCCCTGGAGTGTAGGAGGCTTAGAGGTAATCTTATAGCGGTCCATAAAATAGTGAAGGGCATGGATAAGGTAGATAGTCAACATCTTTTCCCAAAGTTAGGGGAGTCTAAAACTAGAGGGCAGAGGTTTAAGGTGAGAGGGGGGGAGATACAAAAGGGTCCAGAGGGGCAATTGTTTCACACAGATGGTGGTGAGTGTCTGGAACGAGCTGCCAGAGGCAGTCGTAGAGGCGGGTACAATTTTGTGTTTTAAAAAGCATTTAGACAGTTATGGGAAAGATGGGAACAGAAGGATAAGCGCCAAATGCGGGCAATTGGGACTAGCTTAGTGGTTAAAAACTGGACAGCATGGACAAGTTGGGACGAAGGGCCTGTTTTCATGCTGTAAACCTCTATGACTCTAAACCTCTGACATGGCTAATGCGGAGCTATTTAATCTTAAATCAGAATACTCAGTATCAAAGGCTATAAAATCACTTTTTAAAAATCTCTTCATATTTTAAAACAACGGTGTCATAAGAATCTGGTTTAATTTGTGTGTATTTGTGTCCGTTTCAGAGGAGCGTGCTCGGATTTATTCCTCAGATAGTGATGAGGGTTCTGATGATGACAAAGCTCAAAGACTCCTAAAGGCCAAGAAACTTGACAGTGATGAGGTTTGTACAGTAGAATTGCATGCATAAATCCAAAATACAAATGGCAATAGTTATGGAGTTTTTAATAATGTGAAACAAATGGTATCATCGCTATGTGCTGCCAACTGATGTTAAAATGTTGACCAAGAGCTTGACACCTGTCGTTATAGAACTGAGATGAAGAGGAATGGCTTCACTCAAAGGGTTGTGAATCTTTGGAATTCTCTGCCTCAGAGGGCTGTGGATGTTCCATCGTTGAAAACATTTAAAGCTGGGATAGACGGATTTTTTTTTTTGTCTCCCAGGGGATCAAGTGATATAAGGAACAGGCGGGAAAGTGGATTTGAAGCCCAAGATCGCATTGAATAGCAGAGCAGTCTTGACAGGCCACGTTGTCTCCTCCTAGTTCTTGTATTAATATGTTTTCACATTTAGGTTATTTAGAATTATGTTAATGATGGGCAGATCAGTTTCTATCAAGTCAAAATGGTTGAATTATATGAAAACTTTTAAACCCGGCAAAGTCTGATGTATACTATTTTATATATAGGCGCGTAAGAATGTATTTTATGAATTTTTATATTTATATATCAATATATACATCAACCATGGATGTCAGATAGAAAATCAATTTTATTGGATACTGAATACTATTTTGCAAGGAACCTCCAGAGTATTGAAAGTCGGAGAGATCTAGGTGTACAGGTCCACAGGTCACTGAAAGGGGCAACACAGGTGGAGAAGGTAGTCAAGAAGGCATACGGCATGCTTGCCTTCATTGGCCGGGGCATTAAGTATAAAAATTGGCAAGTCATGTTGCAGCTGGAAAGAACCGTAGTCAGGCCACACTTGGAGTATAGTGTTCAATTCTGGTCGCCACACTACCAGAAGGATGTGGAGGCTTTAGAGAGGGTGCAGAAGAGATTTACCAGGATGTTGCCTGGTATGGAGGGCATTAGCTATGAGGAGCGGTTGAATAAATTCAGTTTGTTCTCACTGGAACGAGGGAGGTTGAGGAGCGACCTGATAGAGGTCTACAAAATTATGAGGGGCATAGACAGAGTGGATAGTCAGAGGCTTTTCCCCAGGGTAGAGGGGTCAATTACTAGGGGGCATAGGTTTAAGGTGCGAGGGGAAAGGTTGAGAGGAGATGTACGATGCAAGTTTTTTTTACAGAGGGTAGTGCCTGGAACTCGCTGCCGGAGGAGGTGGTGGAAGAAGGGACGATAGTGACATTTAAGGAGCATCTTGACAAATACATGAATAGGATGGGAATAGAGGGATACGGACCCCGGAATTGTAGAAGATTGTAGTTTAGTTGGGCAGCATGGTCGGCACGGGCTTGGAGGGCCGAAGGGCCTGTTCCTGTGCTGTACTTTTCTTTGTTCTTTGTTTTGAAATTGTCAACATAATTTTTAAAAAGCCACACATGGAATCTCACCACTTACTCAAACAGTTAGCACTGAATCAGGATAATATGTTGATAGCTTACTTGCTCGATAGCTCTTGTTCAGATGAGCTGGATTTGAGCAATCTTTGCACTTGGTTGTATTATGTGATTTTTTTTTCATAGTTTTTAGCCACATGATGTTCACTATTCCATTTTGATTTGAGTGCAAGAAGTTATTCCAGAGCTTCATTTTCCTGTGTGAATTTGGTTCCTGTCTGAACAGCCTTTGAATATTATCTTTGGGTGAGCTGTCGGCCCACACTGCCCTGCCCCTACAGCCTCAGGAGGGAAGCATGGAGGTGGGAAGAAAGAGAAAGGGAGGGAATCATACGGGTGCAAAGTGTCTAAACTAACAACTTACAAACGTTCTAAATATTCACCTTGAAAGAAAAATCAATGGGTTCTGAAACTTTAGCAAATGCAAAATACTGCACCCAATATTTTATTCAGAAGGTTGAACCTTTAATTCCAATTATATTTATTCTATTACACGGTTAACTATTTTAAAAGCACTTAAGTATTTTTATAAAATTGGTTCCAGATCTATTTAATAATCTAAAGAAAATACAAACATTTCCACCTGGCATTTATATTATCACCACTTTGGAAAGCAGCTGAACCTTCAGGAGTACTCCTGAGTATCATCCAAGTTACTCGCCAATCTTGATCTTCAGGATTTCCCTCAGAGCCACGAGCCAACGCATGCAATTAGAGTGCAGTGGCAACTTGGCACATTGGGAAGCCAGAAGCTGCAGGTCCCTGTGGGGCTGAAATGAGCAAGTTTGACCGGCAATTTGCATTATAAGGACTCGGTTTACTCTGCCCTCAACATAACAAACCTACTTTTATGAAATATATGACTATTGAGATCATCTAATTGGCAGTTCTTTTGATGAGGTACTTCCGTGATTCTCATCATTCGTTTTGAGCATCAAGTTACCCGTTCTCCACAGATAAGTATTGAATGTTTATTCTGTTGTATTTTCTCTAATCACTGTTTCCACTATCCCCCCCCCCCCCCAACCTTTTCCCCCATTTAGGAAGCTGAACATTCTGGAAAGAGAAAAGCAGAGAATGATGATAAAGGTACCAGCAAGAGGGCGAAGAAGTACGTGATTAGTGACGAAGAGGAAGATGACGTATAAGCTCTAAGTGGATCAGATGGCTTGTGTCATCTTACATTAAATTGTACAGTTATATTGTAAGTAGCTATGTTGTCCGATTTTTGGCAAATTTTGATAATCATTTGTAACTTGGTGGTTCAAAATGACTTAAAAAATAAACTTTCTTTTCAAGGTAGATTTTAAGTGATTTGTCTTTTAGCTGTTGAAGTAGTCACATGATGCCACAAAGCTGTGCAGGTTGGGTGGATTGGCCATGCTAAATTGCCCTTAGTGTCCAAAAAGGTTAGGTGGGGTTACAGGGTTATGGGGATAGGGTGGAAGTGTGGGCTTAAATAGGGTGCTCTTGCCAAGGGCCAGTGCAGTTTCGATGAGCCGAATGGCCGCCTTCTGCACTGATAATTCTATGATTGTATGATTTCAATTTTTAAAAATTCCAGGCAGCCAATGTGAAACTAAATAATAGATCAAGCTTCTTTCCCGTTACTTAGTCAGAAACAGTTTAGAATGGAATACAGATCGAGACAATGTGGCTTTGATTATGTTTTAACTGGAACTGTTACTTATACATATATTTAGTGGGACAGTATTTTGTGTTTTCAAACTACCAGGTGATCTGTTACTTAGGAAAAATATTTCTCTCCCATTTATTTTGACTTTTGTGAAGATCATGAAGCTGAAACAGTTACATATTCAGCTAGAGACGTATAGAATTGGAACTGTACAACTTGCGAAATATGGATCCTTTTCTATTTATCTCTTTCATAGATCATAGAATTTACAGTGATGAAGGAGGCCATTCGGCCCATTGAGTCTGCACCGGCCCTTGGAAAGAGCACCCTACCCAAGCCCACACCTCCATCCTATCCCTGTAACCCCACTTAACCTTTTTGGACACTAAGGGCAATTTAGCATGGCCAATCCACCTAACCTGCACATCTTTGGACTGTGGGAGGAAACCGGAGCACCCGGAGGAAACCCACGAACACACGAGAAAACGTACAGACTCTGCACAGACAGTGATACTAGCAGACTCCCTCTGCTGGTACATGTATATATGGTAGGTAGACTCAAATGAATACATTACAATGCACAATACAATTTTCGATACACTACATCTGTTTTCCTTCTTGTCTTGCGCTCTTTCAGTCGCCTTTCCTCCATTTGCATGCCTTTTGCACATTTTTTCGCATCCGTTCCCGTTTCTTTTTTGGGGGGGAAATTTCTCCTGTCCGCTCTCCTAAATTCAATTGAAAAAAAAAAAATTATGGTAGAGCATGTTGAAAGAAAATCTCATTCTCTATGCAAGCTGTCAGCATAGGTGCATATGAATCTAAAAGGGATCTTGAGGTGTTGGAATTGGTGCTCATCATGCCTAGCCACTGGAGAGCAGCAATCAATGAAGCAAACAAAATCCCATTTGGTATATGCTCTGCCAACATGGTAGTGTTCTGATCAGATTGCACCTTGAGAACTCCTTTTATTGGCAAATGAGACATTCGAGCCTTGAGAAGTTTCTGCCCTTCAGTTGTGAAAGGAGGCCGTTGAATAGGTACCTGATAATATTGTATAAAAGGTAGTGAACGGTATAGAAAAAGTAAAATTTGACACTTGTTTTGTTTAAACATGACGTAAGACAAAGGATCCAGGTTTAAAAATTGAAAGACAAATTTAGGACTAATGTCGGGAAATAGTTCACACTGACTTGCATAGACTTCTAACTAGGCCTGAGACAGAAGCTACGGAATGATCTAGTGATGATTTACAAAAATTCACTAGACTCGGGGGTGGTCCCAGTGGATTGGAAATTAGCAAACGTGACACCACTGTTTAAAAAAGGAGGTAGGCAGAGAGCAGGAAATTATAGGCCAGTGAGCTTAAAGTCGGTAGTAGGGAAGATGCTGGAATCTATCATCAAGGAAGAAATAGTGAGGCATCTGGATAGAAATTGTCCCATTGGGCAGACGCAGCATGGGTTCATAAAGGGCAGGTCGTGCCTAACTAATTTAGTGGAATTTTTTGAGGACATTACCAGTGCAGTGGATAACGGGGAGCCAATGGATGTGGTATATCTGGATTTCCAGAAAGCTTTTGACAAGGTGCCACACAAAAGGCTGCTGCATAAGATAAAGATGCATGGCATTAAGGGTAAAGTAGTAGCATGGATAGAGGATTGGTTAATTAATAGAAAGCAAAGAGTGGGGATTAATGGGTGCTTCTCTGGTTGGCAATCAGTAGCTAGTGGTGTCACTCAGGGATCCGTGTTGGGCCCACAATTGTTCACAATCTACATAGATGATTTGGAGTTGGGGACCAAGGGCAATGTGTCCAAGTTTGCAGATGACACTAAGATGAGTGGTAAAGCGAAAAGTGCAGAGGATACTGGAAGTCTGCAGAGGGATTTGGATAGGTTAAGTGATTGGGCGAGGGTCTGGCAAATGGAATACAATGTTGACAAATGTGAGGTTATCCATTTTGGTAGGAATAACAGCAAACGGGATTATTATTTAAACAATAAAATATTAAAGCATGCTGCTGTGCAGAGAGACCTGGGTGTGCTAGTGCATGAGTCACAGAAAGTTGGTTTACAGGTGCAACAGGTGATTAAGAAGGCAAATGGAATTTTGTCCTTCATTGCTAGAGGGATGGAGTTTAAGACTAGGGAGGTTATGCTGCAATTGTATAAGGTGTTAGTGAGGCCACACCTGGAGTATTGTGTTCAATTTTGGTCCCCTTACTTGAGAAAGGACGTACTGGCACTGGAGGGTGTGCAGAGGAGATTCACGAGGTTAATCCCAGAGCTGAAGGGGTTGGATTACGAGGAGAGGTTGAGTAGACTGGGACTGTACTCGTTGGAATTTAGAAGGATGAGGGGGGATCTTATCGAAACATTTAAAATTATGAAGGGAATAGATAGGATAGATGCGGGCAGGTTGTTTCCACTGGTGGGTGAAAGCAGAACTAGGGGGCATAGCCTCAAAATAAGGGGAAGTAGATTTAGGACTGAGTTTAGGAGGAACTTCTTCACCCAAAGGGTTGTGAATCTATGGAATTCCTAGCCCAGTGAAGCAGTTGAGGCTCCTTCATTAAATGTTTTTAAGGTAAAGATAGATAGTTTTTTGAAGAAAAAAGGGATTAAGGGTTATGGTGTTCGGGCCGGAAAGTGGAGCTGAGTCCACAAAAGATCAGCCATGATCTCATTGAATGGCGGAGCAGGCTCGAGGGGCCAGGTGGCCTACTCCTGCTCCTAGTTCTTATGTTCTTAGACAGTTTGATGCTGAGATGGGATTGGCCATTTTTCTGAATGGAAGAACTGAGATCAAATAACCGTGAGATAATTTTGTGACCATCTGTATGCCTCTTATCCTCGTTCCTTCACTCGATTTGTCTGTTAGCTTTCATGCGGCTCAGGATTATGGGCACGCATGCTTTGTGGGATTGGATTACTTTATACTTTTGTATTCTGTATAGGCACTTTGTATTTTCTTTGAATTAAGGATATGAGAAGAATATTGTGAATTATTTTCCTGTCTTTAACCTCATGTGACACTCAAGCTATTGTGATCTGTAGGTGAGTTTTGCTATTTTGAACACCATGCTGGTTAAATGTTTAGCTTCAACTTGGAGAGATAAGTTGGAGTTCTGACTAGCTATGCAAAAAGAAACCTTCTGGACATACACAGGTCAATGTGTATTGTGTATGTGCAGCCCAAAGCAGGAACTCTTGTGAATGAAAGAGGACTCAGTGAAGTTTAGAAACCTAAAAAGAGGCAAAATTAAGTTCCACTGTTAGTTTGGTGGTACATTTGTCAATGACAATTATATCATGAAATGATCCTCTTGCTCACAGTGTGGATGCCAAGTTCAGTGGGGAGGTCCCAGTGAAATCCCTGACACGACCAAGCTTCTTTAATATTACTGCAGCTACATCTGGGTTTTTTTTCCATGTCTTTTATATGATGTGGGCATCACTGGCAAGACCAAAATTTGTTGCCTGCCCTTGAGTGTCCTCGAGAAGATGGCGGTAAGCAACTTAGTGGCTTGCTGGGCCATTTCAGAGGGCTGTTAAGAGTCAACCACAGAGATGAGTTTTGTCGGCACTCAAGATTTGAGCGTTTTAAATCTTAGAGAAAATGTGTGTGGTCAGGACTTATGCATCCTTCACAACGTCTGCTCTTTTAGTTACATTTTCGGCATGTCTGGTGTATTTAAACTTCTGGCCATTGGTGATTCCACAGGGTTGACGATGGAATATTCAATAGTTGTGTTGGAGTTTGTGAGGTGGTTCGGCTTTTCTTACGTTGGAGATGCTCGTTGCCTGGCACTTGCCTGGCGTGAATGTTATCTGTCATTGGTCAGCCAGAGTCCAAATGTAGTCCAGGCCCTGCTGTTGGTTGACATGTACTGCTTTATTATTGGAGAGATTGGAACTGGAACAGAACAATGTCAAATTGTCAGCAAACAGTTCCGTTCCTGATCTTATAATGGAGAGGAGCTTATTCATGAAACGGCTGAAGATGTTTGGATTGAGGATGCTATCCCAAGGAATATCTGCAATGATGTTCTGAGGCTGCGATAATTGACTGTTAACAACCATGACCATCTTCATTTCTGCCAAATGTGATTCCACTTTTGAAGGGATCTCGACCTGCATTTAATTTTACTACTTGGTCCCATTCCAAGTTGCATACTGCCTTGATGTTGAGGGCAGCTGCTTGCACTTCTTAATATGCTAGATTAAGTTACCGTTGGGAAGCCAGGATGTCCGTGGTTGGCATTCCTTCACAGCAGGTAGTAAAAGAAAGGTAGCCAACAAATTTGAAGTAGTTTGTGAATGAGCAACTAGAGTTTGGGGGTCAGAACCTCAACAACTTGATTGAGGAATTCATAGACAATTAAGTAATTGCTGCTGCTTTCAAACTCCACGTTTAACACCCGCATGAAGCAGTTTTTCTCTATACTGTGCTAAACCTGTATGACACAAATTGAACTAATTCAGGGGCGAGGCTGAATGAACAAGACTACCCTTCCAGGCAGCCATTCTATGACTCATTGGTGACATTCATCTACTGAGGGTGCAATTTTACTGTATAAAACTATAAAGAGAAGAAGCATCAGTAGGGGTAGTGCAGGATATGCATTTTCCCAATTTTATTAAAGTACAAAGATAAGTCAAAGCTTTCTGCTAACAGCCATACTTTTGTCGTGTAGGTCAACAGTCATTACACTTGTGCTGCGTTATCCACTATCTGAAATTTTAAGTTCATTACCTCCAACTTGAAAAGGACATTGGAATAAATACCTTGATCTGTGCTGGATGTTGGAACAAACACACGCTTCTGTTTCGTGACGACAAATTCTGCCACAAGGACTCTCGAGATGTCAAACAGCATGTGGGTTTTTTTTCGATCTGATGCATCACAAAGTGGCTTTACCCTGGTAAAAGCCTGTATTGCGTATTATAACATACCATTGAGTTTGCTGAGTGGTTGTCAAGAGTAGAAGGCATCCTGTGTTTCAGCAAATACATGAGCTTGTTGGTGTTGACAGTAATATGACAGCTGAGTTATTTGTTGCCTACTCCATGTTTGTATATTGCTTTGTCGTATGCACAGTTTGTTGTCAATATTAAGATTATGACCAGCTCAGTTGCCATTGGTTATTTCCAGTTTTTCCATAGAAATCTTGTTCTATTGGCGGTTATTTATTTTAGAAATTGAGAATCCAGAACCTAAGGCTGTGAAGTGTAGGAAATGTGGAATTTTTTATTATTATCATAGAATTTACAGTGCAGAAGGAGGCCATTCAGCCCATTGAGTCTGCACCGGCTCCTGGAAAGAGCACCCTACCCAAGGTCAACACCTCCACCCTATCCCCATAACCCAGTAACCCCACCCAACACTAAGGGCAATTTTGGACACTAAGGGCAATTTGTCATGTCCAATCCACCTATAATAAATAAGGAAGCACTGATGCATCAATTCCAAGTTTGGGGTTTTGAAGACCTATAGAGGGTCTGAGGAAGGTAAAATATAATTGATTAATCTAGTGACAAAACTATTATTGAGAGGACCCATTTATTAAAATATGTGACCCTCGACGGTATTAGAGAAGTACACATAGTCTTGTGTGGGACTGCATCAATCACCACCGTTGATATGTCATGAGGTAACTGTTGGCTTTAGGTTAAAGCTACTAATATCATCTTATCATTGCACAATTTCCTCCAAAAACCATGGACCCTCCCCTGAATTATTTTGTGATGCCGTTTTAAGCTCTGAAGTATACACAGTATTGGCTTCATGAACAAACAATTTTTCTGTAACTAGTTTGAAATGATACTTCTCAGGTTTCCTGAATCCTTGCTGAAACGCGCATGTACTATTCTTGACGTTCATGCTGCAGAGGAGGATCTGCGCCATAAACATATCAATGTACACAGTCAAATACGCACACAGTACATATCGGATATATAATGACAAACAGTTGCAATGACGTTCATTCTACAAGAGCACCTGCCTGAATGCATAAGGAATGAACTGAGCCCATTTTGATTGTTACAATCCCAGTTTTATAATTGGACAGGAAAATCCCAGGTTAGAACCCTGGCTCAAAAACTGTAACAGTTTTAAAAATAATGGATGAACAGAGTCATAGGGCCATGAATTAGTTTTGGCAACAAGAAAAGGACAGTTATTAAACTTGAAAATTTAGATTATTGTACCTTAATAAATGTGCACATATTTAAAGATTAAATTGATTACAAAGTACATCTTAAACTACAGTGGTATTAACACAAAATGCCTTTAAGCATGCAAGATGACTGGTCAAATACAGGCATTCTGCTCTGAACCCAAGGTAGTATCTGTGGATTTCTCCTCCGAATCCCCCCCAGATGATGATCACATGTGTTTCCAAACTCCACTCTCAAAAACACACTCTAAAACCTTCTTTCAATAATGCTTTCCCTTAATGGTTTTGCATTCCGAAATCCAGACCAGCTTTTCCAAATTACATTTCTAAACAAAGCTACCGCTCCACTTTTAACAGCAAATTAAGTCCAGGATTTTACACCAACCCCTTCAGGATTTTCTTTGTCTTTACTGCTGTGGAAACTGCTCAATTGATTTAACTCTCTATTCCCAGACTGTATTAAAACAGCATCAGATGTTTCATCTACCTCTGAAATCTGCCGTCCCACTTTAAATCTAGTTACTGTAATTGTCTCTTTAACTCAACACTGTTTCACGGCGCCGAGGACCTGGGTTCGATCCCAGCCCTGGGTCACTGTCAGTGTGGAGTTTACACATTTTCCCTGTGTCTGCATGGGTCTCACCCCCACAACCCAACGATGTGTGGGGTAGATGGATTGGCCAAGCTAAATTGCCCCTTTATGGGAAAAAAATGAATTGGAGCATAGAAAACATAATTTTTTTTCCAATTAAGGGGCAATTTAGCATGGCCAATCCGCCTACTCTGCACATCTTTGGGTTCATAGAATCATAGAATTTACAGTGCAGAAGTCATCGAGCCTGCACCGGCCCTTACAAAGAGCACTCTGCTCAAGCTCACATCTCTATCCTATCCCAGTAACCCCCACTTAACCTTTTTTGGACACTAAGGGCAATTTTTGCATGGCCAATCCACCTAACCCGCACATCTTTGGACTGTGGGAGGAAACCGGAGCACCCGGAGGAAACCCATGCACACACGGGGAGAACGTGCAGACTCCGCACAGAAGTGACCCAAGCCGTGAATCAAACCTGGGACCCTGGAGCTGTGAAGCAACTGTGCTAACCACTATGCTACCGTGCTGACTGTGGGGGTGAGACCCATGCAGACACGGAGAGAATGTGCAAACTCCACACAGACAGTGACCTAGGGCCGGGATCGAACACAGGTCCTTGGTGCTGTGAGGCAGCAGTGTTAACCACTGCGCCACCGTGCTGCCCCCACTTCAGGTGTCTTAAACATTGTTTTAGCCCCAATTCCCTCATTATCTGGATTGTATCTTTATTCCTTGGGAAGCCTCAATCTTTGCAACTCCCTTGTCCTGTCCAGCTTCTGGCAGAGTTGAGAGCTGTTCACTCTCCAGTGTCCTGTCTCCAACTGCAATCAAATTAGCTAACTAAAACGTAAGCGAAACTCCTCTATCTCAAAAGGCCCCAGTTGCTAAGCAATACCCACATGTTTATGCCTTTTATTTATTCTTCACGCCATAGCCCGCTCTAAGCACAATAGAAACACAGTTGGTACTTAACCAGCCCCCACATATAAAAGCACCGTTGTCCTGCATGAATCTAAGTATTGATTTTACCCTTCTAGACACACAAACGTTCAATAAAACACACTTAAAACTATGCCTTATTTCTAATGTTTGCCAACACAAATATAAATCCCTTTGTTTTCCGAACATAATTAATGGCACGATTGTATGATGAATATCATGCCAGATGTGTTACAGATTTTTTTTATTGGTGTAATCGCCGCAGATGAAGGTAATGCACAACGAGCATAAAGGTATCCTCAGTCGCTGAGCTATGTATTTTTGGTTGATTTGTTTAAATTAAGTGAAGATAACATGCGTTTGATTATTAAATGTTCTGCAGGAAGCAGCTTCCTTTCTTCTCTCGTGTAGCATTAGAAATTAAAGTCCAGGTAGGCAGTGAATTCAACTGGGAGGTACAGTCTGCAGTGTACCTTGTACGCAAGAGGAGAAACCCACTCTATTATTAGCTCGGAAACAATATAGATGTGAAGTGTTGGGAAAATAACAAAGCTTCCCACCCCATACCTGGGCAGAAAGGCAGCAGTTCCAGTGTACTTGGGTACTGGCTGACGAGAACCAGGAGCTACTCCAAATTCAAGTGCTGCACTAACAGTGTCACTGTTGTGCAGTGAGGGGCTGAAGTCAAATTCTGTTTTTGTCACGTCTGCGATTCATAAACTCCCTGGGATTTTAATTCTGCTTGTGTACAATTTATCCCACAGGTTTATAAGTCAAATTCTGTTTGTACTGATTGGGATATGCAGGATTTTGAATAGGGTTTTGGAGATCACACTCTGCCACCTTGCGAAGAATCAATGACCTTGAACAGTACAGTGAATGACTTGTACTGGTAAGCAGCAATTGGCAATGTCACCTCCAGATGTCACTGTCGCACAGTTTCCATACTCTGTACATGTTCCATTTTTCTAATACTGAAAGGCTCTTTCGACTCGAGCCATAACTTGCAGGCTACTTGCCCTTCAGTAACCTAAGGAGCAACTTAAATATTGCACATTAGTTTTCCATCTATCATTACAGACAAATTCATACCCACTGACACACAAATTGGAAGTTAGCTTTTAGGTTCTCCTGTTGGCCAATTTAGTGAAATATCTTCTCTGTAATATTTGTCAGAAACTCTCAATGAAACACAAATTACTATGCAGCTGTGCCGCAATTCTGCTCCCATGCAAGGGAAAGATTCTGGCAGATAATTGGAATGCAAATATGACAACTCTATTGGTGTTTCAAGACAGCCTGTTTTAATTCCTCCTAATGCTAGAACAGTCTCAGCATGCATAATTGAAAAATGAAATGAAAATCGCTTATTGTCACAAGTAGGCTTCAAATGATGTTACTGTTAAAAGCCACTAGTCGCCACATTCCGGCGCCTGTCGGGGAGGCTGTTACGGGCAATGAACCGTGCTGCCGGCCTGCCTTGGTCTGCTTTCGAAGCCAGCGATTTACCCCTGTATAATTGAAGATGAAGTAAGTAAGCATTTAGAAATGCATAGGCCAGTCAAGGTAAGTTAGCACTAATTTGATGCAAGCAAGCTGCATTTGACAGATTCTTTTTATCTGGGAAGTAATAGGGAATGCAGTAGCATATGCATTACTATATGATGTAGATTAGCTCCAGTTAAAAATAACATCCATCTCAAGCACACTCCCATTTATATTTCAGCAAGGGTTGACTGTTTTGTAGGTAAATATTTGGGTAAGCTTAATTCCTGGGTGGGGGGAGATAATATTTCCTCTGTTGAAAGTGAAAGAAAAATCCCCTAAAACGAGGATTTCCTGTTAGCCTAAAATATTGGAAAGGTTTCCTGGTTATGCCTGATGAAGAAACGCTAAACTCCACACAGACAGTGACCCTGGGGCCAGGATCGAACCCAGGTCCTCAGCGCCGTGAAACAGTGAGTTAAAGAGACAATTATAGTAGCTAGATTTAGAGTGGGATGGCAGACTTCTGAGGTAGATTAAATGTTTATTTTAATACAGTCTAGGAATCGAGAGATAAATCAATTGTGAGCAGTTTGCACAACAGGCCATTGCAACAGTAATCATGTTATGGTGCATGTCTACTAAACCTAGTAAAGTGATATTGTGCAATAGCCAGTAACGAAAAACGAATGGCAGGAAAAACAGGCACACCATGCAGTCTCCTCACTGATACTGAAATGACAAGATAATTACATTATTGACTAGCTTAGCTTGCTGGATCACTGTACTTCCATGGAACTTGGCAGTGTTACAGGTGGCTTCGAAAGCTCTGTCCTCGCCAAAATTATGGCTTCTATTTCCTGTATATTCAGAAAACAAAAGGCCAGTCGCAGAAATGGCATTCAGGATGCCAAGGGTTAAAGGTTAGCATGCATGCATATTTACTGTTTGCTTGTCGGAGTGAAATACTGGAAAGAAATTTCCTGTTGAAATCATTTCCCCATCTCTTATGTAATTAACCAAATTGTGAAGGAAATCATCATAGCAGAAAGCTCATGCCGGAAGATCTAACAGGAAATTCCTAGTGGCCATTATATAGGCAGAACTTCAAAATAACCTGTTACGGCTACACCCCTATTATATCATTTTTAATCATGGTGCACAATAGGGTGTAGGTTCAAGCATTTATTTACATTGTGTTTTGATAGTTATCCAAATTGCTCTCCGCTCCATGTCATATCCTTTCAAACTCACATTGCCTGAACCCCCCCCAGAATAAGGGAGGCAGCACACACTGGTCGGTTGTCTCTAGAATGAAGTCCACGTTGGCGTCATGTTGGCCAGACAATGTAACTCAGATATCACTGTTAGTAGGTCTTCATACACAGCAGTGCAGATGGATATTCACATCAGATTTTCGGCAACCAAGTTAGCTTTAAACCTAAAAATAGCTCTGAGCAGCCTAACAATGCCACAGATTAATGTGCCAAATAGTACCCCAAGCAGAGGCAGTATGTGGATGAAAAGAAAGGCTTGCATAATTCATCAGATTTTAACATACTGTAGTTCAAATTTCAAGGGCCAAGATCACACATGCAATTCATGAAATCACTTGGTAGCAATTGGTGCATATTTTCAAAAATTGGATTGAACAATATATCGCAAAAGATGGGTTATGTTGAAGTTAGAAATTTGAACTGTGTGGTCTTAAAACTTTATTCTTTCATATGCTTATCGCAGTTTGCCACTGTGTGCATTCCAAGTTATTAAATTTTAAAGTTGTGCATTGACTTGATAACATCCTGCACAATTCTTTTCATAACCTGGATGTCCAAAGTGCTTTACGGCACTTCTGAGAGCTAAGACACTATTGTAACGTCAGAAACATGGCAATCAATTTACGCACAGCAAGATCCTGCCAAATAGCAATGTGATAATGTTCAGATAATCTGATTTTGACTTTGGTTGAAGGATTAAGTATTGAGCAGGACACCAGGAGAACTCCTCTGCTCTTCTTTCAATAATGCCACAGGATCTTTGGCATCTAGGTTTAATGTCTCATCCACAGGACGGCATCTCCAACAGTACAGCCTCCCTCAGCAGTGCATGGTCAGCCCAGATTATATGCTCAAGTCTGTGGAGTTGGGCCTGAAACCTTAACCATTTTGAGTAGGAGGTGAGAATTCTATCACTGAAACATGACTAATGCCCAATGAATGATGTGGGTGAAAATCTTTTTTTTTTGTGGATTCCTAACCTATAGCTTGCTATCTGGGAAGGTGCTGTGTGGTAGTGGTGTTTCCCTAAGGAAGACATGAAAAAGACTCGTGATGTAACTAGTTGATGACTATTTGACATCTGTGAGTTCAATTGTCCGGGACATGTTAACGATGCAATTATCTAAGACATGTTAACAATTCAATTGTCCGGAACACGTTAACAATTCAATTGTCCGGAACACGTTAACAATTCAATTGTCCGGAACACGTTAACAATTCAATTGTCCGGGACACGTTAACAATCCAATTGTCCGGGACACGTTAACAATTCAATTGTCCGGGACATGTTAACAATTCAATTGTTTCAAGGATTTGAAAAATAGCCAATGCAATTTCAGGCTCACTTTCCGATTGGATGGCCATATATTGCATTTCAAGAATCTAGCTTATGTTGAAATGAGTTCCGGTTTCATCACAAGAATGGCAACTGACAGTCTTGCAAAACACTGTATATAATCAATAGCTATTATGATTTTCCATTTCCTACAAGACCCAGATTGTAAGTGACAGGTAGCGCTACATGTTGGAGCACTGATGCCGGCTCATAGAATAGTAAGATGCAGGTTAAATATTCCAGTTTGTTAAGTTCCTGATGTGACTGAGATCAGCCAGCCAGGGAGTGCTGGAATGGCTCCAGCTTTTGGCAGAAGAAACGTGGACCTAAAAAAAGAAAGTGCAACTGAATCACATTTCAAGGTAACCTGAACTATTGAGAGACAATCTAGAGCATCCCATGAGTCAGCCCCTGAGCCAGAAATTGGGTCAAATAGCACAAACCACTCTATTGAGTTGCAGCATTTGCCCTCAAAAATGTACTATGTGCCCTTTTGTGGGGGATTTTAAAAAATGATCCGTTCTCATTTCATGAGTCATTCAGCCCATCGTGTCTATGCTGGCCCATTGACAGAGCAATTCCAATTAGTCCTACTCAACTATTGCAACGTAATCATATATAGTCATAAAAATAAATTAAATCTTCCCAATTTGAAACAAAGTTTTCATAGTAGAGAGGAAGGTCTTACATTCTTATTAAAGGTATTTCTTTTCTTTAATTTAGAGTACCCAATTATTTTTTTCCCAATTGAGGGGCAATTTAGCATAGCCAATCCACTTAACCTGCACATCTTTTGGGTTGTGGGGGTGAAACCCATACAGACAAGGGGAGAATGCACAAATTCCACACAGACAGTGACCCGGGACCAGGATCGTACCCAGGTCCTCAGCACTGTCGGCAGAAGTGCTGGCCACTGTGCCGCCACAGTATTAAAGGCGTTTCTAGTAGAAGTTAAGAAATGGCTGGATGACTTGTAAAATGGCAAGATCTTGGGCTGGATTCAAGCAACAGCACATAGTGCCACAAATCGAGTTGATACCACTACGCTCCCATGTTCCTGATCTTGGATATATCTTTGTGAGGGACACAAGAGGACAACCTTTTCCTCTGTTACCATCTCTGCGGAGGCCGATAATTTTAAAGAGAAATTTGAACCTGCAGTTAACAGCTGAAAGAATGACAGGTCAGTATTCCACATTAAAAATATTTTTAAATGAATGGATTGGATTGGATTTGTTTATTGTCACGTATACCGAGGTACAGTGAAAAGTATTTTTCTTTGAGCAGCTCAACAGATTATTAAGTACATGAAATGAAAAGGAAATGAAAGAAAATACATAATAGGGCAACAGAAGGTACGCAATGTAACTACGTAAACAGCGGCATCGAGTGAAGCATACAGGGTGTAGTGTTAATGAGGTCAGTCCATAAGAGGGTCGTATGGGAGTCTGGTAACATCAGGGAAGAAGCTGTTTTTGAGTCTGTTTGTGCGTGTTCTCAGACTTCTGTATCTCCTGCCCGATGGAAGAAGTTGGAAGAGTGAGTAAGCCGGGTGGGAGGGGCCTTTGATTATGCTGCCTGCTTTCCCCAGGCAGCGGGAGGTGTAGATGGAGTCAATGGATGGGAGGCTGGTTTGTGTGATGGACTGGGCTATGTTCACGACTCTCTGAAGTTTCTTGTGGTCCTAGGCCGAGCAGTTGCCATACCAGGCTGTGATGCAGCCAGATAAAATGCTTTCTATTGGGCATCTGTAAAAGTTGGTAAGAGTTAATGTGGATATGTCAAATTTCCTTAGTTTCCTGAGGAAGTATAATCGATGTGGGTGGACCAGGATAGATTTTTGGAGATGTGCACCCCTAGGAATTTGAAACTGCTAACCATCTCCATCTCGGCCCCATTGATGCTGACAGGGGTGTGTACAGTACTTTTCTCCCTGAAGTCAATGACCAGCTCTTTAGTTTTGCTGGCATTGAGGGAGAGATTGTTGTCGCTGCACCACTCAGCTAGGTTCTCTATCTCCCTCTCCTGTATTCTGACTCGTTATTCGAGATCCGGCCCACTATGGTCGTATCGTCAGCAAACTTGTAGATGGAGTTGGAACCAAATTTTGCCACGCAGTCATATGTGACTAATGAATGACTGGGCACCATTTTCTTTTTGTAGACAATTTACACTTTAATCTATGGAAAAGAGATTCCCCATTTAACTTTTAGCATGACTAAAAATCCCCTGCTGTGGTAATATGTCATACTGCCTCTTAAGTGGACACTTATCCTCCAAGAACCAGTCTAAAATTATTCCCAGCTCCCGATAGGTTGTTTCATTTTTAATTTCTGAGCCAGATAACTTCTAATCCCAGAACTGACTTTCACTATGAGTTACACTAGAGATTCATTCCCTGTAACACAAGTGACGTAAATATTCCAGTCTCCTTTAAATCCTTACAAACTCGGTCAATCTGAATGAGAGTTCCCACCCATATTCTGCATTGTGAACAATAGAGTCTGCATTTTCTTTGCTTTGCCTACAGGAGTTGAAGCCTCTTTCTGCCTCCCAGATCGCTGCAGACTAAAGCAAATAAGTTGCTGTGTGTCTTTGATATTCTCTGATTGATAGGGAAGCCTGTAACCTGATCTTAAAAATGACTTCCTCTGCCCTCTTCTTGGAATCATGAAACACATTAACATTGTATCTGGGCAGAAAAAAACTATTTAGACATCTTTGATCTGAGCTCCCTTCACCTTCGAAGTAAATTGACTGTTTACAGCACACTATTTACAACCTGATACCAACATCACTTTTCTGGGACTTTGGGAGATGAAAGGCTACTCATGCTATGCTCTGAAGTTGCACCATTGCCTCCAAGTGTCAATACATTTCACCTTTTCAGCAAAACAATCAAAGCTTTCCTTTGATCTCTAACAATCACATCACCCAGGCTTACTGTCAGGCAGATCTCAGAATGGATCACATGAGAGTTAAGAATATTTTGTTTATTAAACGCCCCCAACAGTAACCATTTGAAAATCAATTATGGAACATTCCATATATCACATTAACCATTAAATAACAAGGAAACCTCGCCAATATTGGTACCGATACAAAGCTATATCAGCTAATTTTCACAAAAAGAAAACAAACACACAGAATCACCCATTGCAGATTCCTCAACAGAACTGGAGGATAAGCTTGAGAATGTGTTATCATGTCCACAGCTTTGTCGTAGAAATGATCTGTCCATCAATGTGTTACTTGTTCCACGTATCAGTGCCATTCACTGTCCAGGAACCGCAGCTGTGCAAGCACTGTGCATGGCCCAATTTCACCGGAACCAAATGCTGGCATCCACATATTCCACTGGCACTCAAGGTGCGGTTGAACATCCTCGGCTCCCAGTGTGTTTAACCCAAGGTGACATGCCAGTTTCATGCAGCACTCACCACGCCAGCAATAAAAACATCAGTCATCTGCAAAAGCATTTTTTCAATGGCGTTAGCAGGTGGTCCATTTGGAACAATGTCGGGCACCAGGTCCCACAGCGTCTTCTTGCTTCAAACTGAATTGCCTTCTGGACGCATTTGCTCCCCTGAGCCCGGTGTTCCAGGATCCAAGTATCTTAGAAATAAATTTCCTTCTTTCCAGCTACAGAAAAGGAAGGAAACAGCAACAGCAGCCTCCAGGCATCTGCAGCCACCAGCAGGGGCAAGCAGCAAACACAACCTGCAGCTGTGAAGTGCTTTCACAATAACAAGACTAATTCCTAATTTGAAATAGCCTTCCGTTGTGAAGCTCGAGGCTGCTCACAGTCAAAGGGAGTGAAATAAAATTTCAGGATCGAAGCTGCAGCAGGTCTTTGTCCTGGAAGTGTTTGGTAGGACACGACAGGCTATAGCTGTAGTTGCCCATGTTATGGGTCTCCACAATATTTAAAAATGGCTTGAAGGCCTCACAAACGCAAAGCCCCTCACACCCCGGCCCAAGGGCGACCCCCAACCTCCAAAGCTGTAGTCCCACGGCAAAGCCCAACCCCCCCCCCCCCCCCCCGAGGAGTCCCCCACCCCGAGCACTGGGGCAGGAGCTCCAATGCCCTTGAGCTGTATGTCAGAAAATGGAAATGGCTACTCAACTCCTCACTTGCCCTCAGCAGCCATTGCGGCAGCTTCCTGTTTTTGAAAAGGAGTACTTTCTTGATGGGGAGTTGGGTAATTCCCAGGAGACCGCTGCATTCGACTTCAATCTCGCTAATGAAATTGAAATGATTGCAAATGAGGATTAACTATATTCTCGCCATTTTTGGGCCTGCTTCGGAACCCGCCGTCGGGAGTGGGCAGGGTGAATCGCAAATTAAACCACGTTCGGTGCGAACCTCGATTTTGGCCTCTCCCGTTACTCCCCTGCTATGCAATGATCCGCCCCGGCGCAACACAGTCGCTAAGTCACGCCCAGGATATTGTCCAAAACCAGTGCAGATCTTTGATTTTCAAGGATTGACTTAGTTGCTTTCAGACATGTCAGATTGTAAAGGTTTATCCAAATGTGCATGTCACTGTCAAACAATGCAATAGTTATATCTAAAATGTAATAATGCATTAACTTCAAGCTCTGCAAAGCGTCTTCTTCCAAACTCAGAATAAATGTCACCACTAGATGGCACATTTGTATATGAGGAAAAGAAGAGAATCCTGTTATCATAAACAAGTAATAATAATAATCTTCATTCGTGTCACAAGTAGGCTTACGTTAACACTGCAATGAAGTTACTGTGAAAAGCCCCTAATCATCACACTCCGGCGTCTGTTCGGGTACACGAGGGAGAATTCAGAATTTCCAATTCACCTAACAGCACGTCTTTCAGGGCTTGTGGGAGGAAACTGGAGCACCCGGAGGAAACCCACGCAGACACTGGGAGAACGTGCAGACTTCGCACAGAGAGCAGTCCAAGTCGGGACCCTGTCACTGTGAAGCAACATTGCCAACCACTGTGCAAGTTGACCCTGCTACATTTTTCTTGCAACTTTCTGTGAATTTCAAAGAAAACCAACAACATAGGTCAAAATGCCTTTGGTTAGATTGATTTCAAATAATGCTTCCAGTGTTATTTCCAATAATTTGCCATATTACGGTTCACCTCTTACACCGAGCATTGTTCCTACCACATTTTGCCTTGTTGCTTTCTGGTAACCAGAAATGGAATGAAAGTTCAATGAAACTTAATGTTCGACCATCTTGGCTCTCACCATAGCCTCTCCTCTTTTGCTAAGGGTTTGAATAAACCTGAAGGCATAGAGAAAGTAGCTTCTCTGGAGGCAGAATGTACCGAGCTGGAACTGAAGGATATCGTCCAGTCAATACACTTCATTGAATGAACGAATACAATTTAACGTGATTTTTAAATTTTCTTTATTCGTTGGGACGTGGGTATCACTAGCTGGACCAGCATTTATTGTCCAGCCCTAATTGCCCTTCAACTAAGGGTCAGACATATCGCTGTGGGTCTAGAGTCACACATGGGTAAAGATGGAAGATTTCCTTCTCTAAAGGGCAATAAGAGTCATAGAGTTTTACACCACTGAAAGAGGCCATTCTGCTTCTTGTGTCGGTGCCAGACATCAAGCACTATCCTAATCCCATTTTCCAGCACTTGCTCCATAGCCTTATATGTTATGATGTTTCAAGCGCTCATTTAAATGCATCTCAAATGTTGTGAGGGTTCCCGCCTCTACCACCCTTTCGGGCAGTGAGTTCCAGATTCCCATCACCCTCTGGGTGAAAAGGTTTTTCCTCAAATCCCCTCTAAGTCTCCCCCTCCCTTACCTTAAAGCTATGCCCCCTGGATATTGACCCCCCTCTACTAAGGGGAAAGGTTTCTTCCTATATACCCTATCTGTGCCCCTCATAATTTTCTACACCTCAATCGGGTTCCTCCTCAGCCTTCTCTGCTCTAGTTGTGGCCTAACAGGTGTTTTGTACAGCTCTGTCGCAACCTCCCTGCTCTTATATTCTATACCTCGGCTAATAAAGGCAAGTATCTCATCAGCCTGCTAATTGCTTGGAACAAAAAAAATAACAGGAGTGTGACAAGTAAGTCACTGATGAACAAAAAAATGCAAAAAAAATAAAAATCAGGGGAAAATAAAGGTGTTTGTTAAAAAAAGATTGATGAAAGGAAAGTGGCCAAAGTTGGGGAATGTAAATTGTAGAAAAGGATAGCACAAAAGGCCAGTTCCACAAGAAAACATCTGAAGGAGGGTTCCACTTAGAATTTAGAATTTAGAACAGTACAGCACAGAACAGGCCCTTCAGCCCTCGATGTTGTGCCGAGCAGTGATCACCCTGCTCAAACTCACGTATCTACCCTGTACCCGTAACCCAACAACTCCCCCTTAACCTTACTTTTTAGGACACTACGGGCAATTCAGCATGGCCAATCCACCTAACCCCGTACATCTTTGGACTGTGGGAGAAAACCGGAGCACCCGGAGGAAACCCACGCACACACGGGGAGGATGTGCAGACTCCACACAGACAGTGACCCAGCCGGGAATCGAACCTGGGAGCTGTGAAGCATTGATGCTAACCACTATGCTACCATGCTGCCCCACTTGAAAGGTTAGCCCAGGGGTGGGCAAACTTTTCCGTGCAAGGGCCACATTCAGAAATTCACAATTTTAAAGGGCCGCATAGTATATTAAGTAAAATAATTACTTCACCCGGTTATGATTCTGTGCGCCTCATATAGAACATAGAACAGTACAGCACAGAACAGGCCCTTCGGCCCTCAATGTTGTGCCGAGCAATGATCACCCTACTCAAGTCAACGTATCCACCCTATACCAGTAAGTAACCCAACAGACCCCCCCCCCCCCCCAATTAACCTTAAAAAAAACATTTAAAAAAAAAAAAATTTTAATTTAAAAAAAAATAAAAAATTTTATGACTTGGTGGGCCGCAGGCCGTAGTTTTCCCACCCCTGGGTTAGCCTGTCCTTTCACAGATGCCGACTGACCTGCTCTTTACTTCAAGCACTTGTTTCAGGAACCAAAAGGGACTGAGCCTTCTGCGAACTGGAGCTGGCTGATTTTCGAAGAACTTGAAGATATGACTTTCTTGACAGTAAATTCACTCTTCACTACCGAACTAGTTTCTTGGAGGCAAGAGGCCGATTTAATTAGCGTGTAGAGAACAAGCTGTGCTTCTCTAACTTGACTGACAGTTACGCTGTTAGTACATATAGCAAAAATTGCTCTCCGTCATTGGGTGCAGACACGTCACAGTATAATGTTCAGAATCAGTGTTTTGATAGCGCTAACAAAAATCACCTCGTACAGATTAAAGGCCACGTTTTTACTTCATGTATTTTTGCACCGCGTTACACCTAATGGTAAATCATTGTGATTTTATTTGGTAATACAAACCATTTGGATTTTACACTCTTACTGTCTTATTCCCTTTCTATCCTGAATGGATGTGCTGTCACCTCTGGACCAGAAGGTATCCCACTCCAGAGATTTGGGCCGGAGTTCTCCGGCCAGTGGGATTCTTTATTCCCGTCAGCAGTGCACCCCTGCCCGTCGGTTTCACGGCAGCGTGGGGTGGCTTCAATGGAAAATCCCATTGGCAAGTGGCGGGATTATAGAGTCCCACCACCACTTGCCAATGGCTACTGAGAAACACATGGCTTGGGGACCGGAGAATCCTTCCCTTATCATAGAATCAGAGAATCTCTGCAGTGCAGAAAAAGCCATTCAGCCCATCGGGTCTTCACAGACCCTCCGAAAGAGCACCCTACCTACACCCACACCCCGCCTTACCCCCAGCTAACCTATGGACACTAAGGGGAAATTTAGCCAATCCACCCAACATGCACATCTTTGGGCTGTCGGAGTGTTATAACCCGCAAGGGAGCTATGGGGATGGAGCAATCTGTCTCTCCGTGAGTCTTGCTGAGTACAAGCTTCCCCGCTAAGGGGAAGGGGTGCTCAAGTACATTCATGTTTGAGTTCGATATAAAGTCGGCCAGGAATAGAACCGACAGAGTAGACCCGGCTGGGATCTGATGTATGTTATCAATATAATTGCTTCGTAATAAACATAGTTCCATTTCACCAACTCGATTCGGACTCATCTGTGGCCTACTAAACTGCCGATGAGGGAAAAAACTGAGGAAAAAGAAAGGGCGGTTCAGACATTCAAAAAAGGGCTGAAAAGCGGACTTCAGGATTAACTCACACAAGACTGGCCAGATTCTTGTTCTGCAATCGGACCACTCTGCATACCGCAACCGGGGTAGCACCGGCTGAATTGCTAATGGGCCGGAGGCTCCGAACCTCTTGCTTAGTCTTGCTTTCCCAGATAGTGGGAAAGTGCACTGCAGCCAAGAGCAGCAAGGGCGTTGTCCAGACAGATGAAAGCCAACATGATTGTTTGCATAAGGTGACGCAGTCTATGTTCACAACTTTGCAGACGGTGCCCAGTGGTGCACCAGATAGGGCCAGTATCATCTCAAGTACAGGAACAGGGTCATGTCATAAAAAAAGTCAATCACATAAGGTCCAGGAGACCAGTCTTAGGAAAAGTTCTTCGGGAGTGGAAAATTACAGTCAAACCGAATCCGATGCCAGGAGAGGCCAGAGATTCACCCCAAGAAGGCCGCGACACTTAAATGAGAGAGATTGTAGATACGGATTCCGACATGGAGACCCAGGCGTCGGAATTCTTCGATGGGGATTAGGCAGTGCAGCAGCCTGAGACAGTGCATCCACCACGGCATTCCAAACAGAAGTGACGTTCACCGACCAGATATACGCTGCCTGCTCCAGCCCCGCAAGTACAGGACGCATCACCAAGGGCGAAGGGAGTCTGGCGCCCTCCTTCTGCGCAGTCGTCAAGAGTCTTCGGTTTTTGGGCGAGGGGACGGGGGATGCTATAACCTGCATGGGACCTATGGGGATGGAGCAATCAGTCTCCCCGTCAGTCTTGCCAAGTACGAGGTCCCCCGCTAAGTGTGCGGGGAGGCCAAGGGTATTCATGATCGAGGTCTGTATAAAGTCGGCAGGGTATGGAACCAACAGAGCAGACTGGCTGAGGCCTGATCTATGTTGTAAATATAATTTTTTCGTAACATAGTTTTCTTTCACCTTCCCGATTCGGCCTCCTCGGTGGCCTACTGAATAGAGGAAGCCCATACGGGAAGAATGTACAAACTCCACCCAGGGTCCTTGAGCATAACATCACGGCTGACAATCCAGTGTGTATTGGAGAGGGTCTTGCGCTGTGAGGCATGTGGCATTTCAATTGAGAGATTAAATCAAGACACAATCTGCCCTCTGAGATGGATGTGAAAGGGCCCAATGCACTATGGAGAGGAGCAGTGGAGTTCTTCCTGTTCTGTTGGCCAATATTGTTAAAACAGATTAGCCGGTCATTATCACCTTGCCATTTGTGGAGCCTAGCTGTGCTAAAATTGGCCGGGTGGATACTAAGCTAAAGCAACGGCTATATTTGAAATGTACATCATTGGTTGCAAAGAACTTGGGATATCCTCAAGTCGTGAAAGGCATTTTCTAAATGCAAGTTACTTTTCCTCTGACCTGCTGACGGGAACATGGTTTTAGTTTCAGATTTCTCTGCAGCCACTGTTAAATCAGCTCTATATTGATGCTATGGGTTAGATAAGTACCCTGGGTGAGGTTCGAGTCTCTCCTTCCCATTAGAAAGATTGCTTTCTAAATATTATATTTTTCTTGTATTTCCACTGTGAAGTGCCAGAAGCAATGAAGAGTAGCCAAACTCAAACAGCTATAGATCCTGGGATTTATAACAATGCTCTCTGCTGTGCATTACCAATGGGATCACAGTTTAGGATAAGGTTGAACAAAATATAACACAATATGTAGTTTTTATTGTAATCATACCGTGTGGTTGGCAGAAAGCATTTATGTGCACTCTTGTGAGTATTTTTGATCTGCGGGTTATTTATAAAACTGCAGCAAGCTCCGACCAGGATTAGAGCACCAAGCCGTTTGGGGACATCAAATGTATCCAAACAACAGAGGTCATCTGGCGAAATCTCAAACTTTAATGCGTTAAAAATGAAATGGTTAGCCCTGAATTTAGTCCAGTTGCATAAAATTTTAAAAAGTAAACATCCTTTGATATGTGAAGGATGTGGCTGCTGTTAAAGTGGTTCGCAATAATAGCGTCTCTTGTTTGAGCTCTGTACTTCAAGAGCCCTCTGACCAACTTCAGTTGTGAAAGGAAAATGGGGCCTTGTTGAGAGGATTGTGTTAATTAATGTTGCTTTGTTTCAGTGGTGGGAAAGGTACGGCCTTTCATAAAAAGGGAGATTTAACTTGAGCTTCTTAGTGATCTGTAATAACCACAGTAATGAGCGATGTGCAGATTTCGAGTTGGCCGCGCTGGTACGATGCCAGCCTGTTCATGCCTGTGGATGCTGCTCTTCAGCTATGCAGCAGCTGATGACATTCCCACTTTTAAAGTTTCAGCCCTCCCTATTCTCTGATTCATTGCTCTTCAAGGCCAGATATCAGGGCCAGAAAATGAATGTGGCATCTTGGCATGCCCTTTTGATGCCTGAGTTCACATAGGACTGTCTGGAGACCACCCTTTAAGTGAATAAATCATAATCCCGAGTCTCTGTTGTGACATCATATCACCATTATTTTCAAATGTTTCATGGATTTATCTTCATGTACTTTGTTCCCCAATTTTGGCTTTGTGAGCAAAGTCGCTCAAAACAGGCATCTTCCTTGCTTTTGCCACTGCCGCTCTTTGATTGGACTTGATTTATTGTCACGTGTACCGAAGCACAGTGAAAAGTATTGTTCTGTGTACTGTCCAGACAGATCGTTCCATACGTGAAAAAACAAAGATCATCCATAAATACCCAATGTTACTACATAGGCACAGGCGTGGGGATACGGACTGTAGTATTACTCAGTAGAGAAGATGTGTGAAGAGATTAGTTCAGTCCATAAGAGGATCATTCAGGAGTCTGGTAACAGCGGGGAAGAAGCTGTTTTTGAACCTGTTAGTGCGTGTTCTCAGACTTTTGTATTTCCTGCTCGATGGAAGAAGTTGGAAGAGAGATTAACACGATTGAGAGGGTTTTTTGATTATGCTGCTCACTTTCCTAAGGCAGCGGAAGGTGCAGACAGAGTCAATGGATGGCAGGCAGGTTCGCGTGAACTCCCATCTTTGCATTGTTGGTAAATAAATGGAATCGGTGTGTTAAAAAATTGCAATCTTAGTCAAAGCTTTCTTTAAGAAGGAAAGGAGCTTAATTTTGTGTTGAAACAATTCATTGAAATAACTGAATGTGTTATACACGTTCTCCACCTCACCAGAAATCCACAGGGTTATCAGGTGCATGTGCTAAAACAAAACAGTGTCTAAAATTACTACAAGTGTTGAAGAATGGAAAATAACTTGTGGCACGGTTAAAGATTATTACACGTTGATTATAGAAGTAAGGGAGATGTGTCTATTCAAAGCGACCCTGGCTGACACTTTTTCACTACACCAGAGTAGAAGGGCTCATGTTCACTACTGACCTACTTAAACTATTTTCGTAGCTGAAGTCACTCACAATGTAAAAATATCAATCACGAGTAATGCAAGTTAACATAAGGCCAGAATATTGCTTTACATAGCGCACTGTAACATTTTTCATGTTTTCGGCACTCAAGAAAGTTGCTATCAGCTTATACAGGACAAATATCTTATGCTGTACCCAATCAAAAGTCAATTAGTGTGATGATTTGCGGCCATTCCCACTGGTGGGATATTCCGGTCCTGGTGAAAGTGCCACTCCTCCCCGCTGACTGCAGGCTCCCCGGCTCGGAGGGTGTGAAAATGGGAAACCCTGCTGTCAGTGGCTGTAACGGAAGACCCTGCCTTCAGCCAATACCAGACCATCTCCGCCACGGGGTGGGTGGGAAATCCCGCCCATTTCAAAGTGATATCACTTAGAACTAACTAATAGGACCTTAGGAAAAATTCTAGGAATTAGGGTGCAGGCGGGATGGAGGGGACCAATCACTGGCCAAAGGATTTGGTGGAGACATGGACCGGAATTCTCTGGCCGCTGGGATTGTCTGTTCCTGGCCAGCAGCGCACCCCTGCCTGCCGGTTTCCCGGCAGCGTGGGGTGGCTTTAATGGGAAATCCCATTGACAAGCGACAGGAGTAGAGAATCCCGCCGCCAATGAATGGCACGTCACCGAGAAACACTCGGCTGGGGACCAGAGAATCCAGCCCCATTTACCATTTACCCCCCCTCCCCTGGCCGGTGGTCATGCCTTTGCTCAAATCTAATTTATTTTCCTTTTTTAAAATAAATTTAGAGTACTCAATTCTTTTTTTTACCAGTTAAGGGGCAATTTAGCGTGGCCAGTCCAACTACCCTGCACATCTTTTTGGGTTGCGGGGGTGAGACCCACGCCGACACGGGGAGAATGTGCAAACTCCACACGGACAGTGACCCGGGGCCGGGATTGAACCCAGGTCCTCAGCACCATGAGGTTGCAGAGATAACCACTGCGCCACCGTGCTGCCCTATTTGCTCACGTCTATCCATTAATTCGCATCCATAAGCAAAGTGGCATCTTCTGGGCGAAGGACTCATCATAATGTCTTGAGGTGGACAAAGGAAGGAGAAGATGAAGGAGGTCATTTGAAAGGGTGAAAAGAGGCAGGGTGTTGCCGTTGGCGACGTTCAGTTCCTGGGCTCATTCTGCAGAATGGGAAGAAGCACTTTTAACTGCTCGGCTCGTATTTGATCACTATATGGAAATCAAACCTTCCAGATCACTTGCATTTCTGAGCCATCACACCCCTGTCACCAGCCATACAATTCAAAATATTGTGAGGTAGCAACAGTAGCAGCGATGTGATCATTCAGGAATGAAGGTCAGTTGAAAGTTCTTGTGAAAATTGGCTTGAGTTTCTAGTAAATTATGCAAACATGTGCACCTCTCTTTGCCACTGAACAGACACTCGTTATTGTCAGTCAGACTTTCTTCTCTTTGATGCCAGCAGAAAGATCACAATAGACAAAGTAACCACAACACATGAGGGCTTAGCGAGTGTTTTCGTGGTGCTGTACGAGTCCCATTATGGCCCGGGTTATTGAGTGCAAAATGTGGAGTAGCAGTAGTTATTCTGAGCACCATCACAGTAAAAGGAAGCACAGCTTGATATTACCGGAAATAGGATGATTCTAAGATATGTTAGGAAAAATAGTACAATTAGTTGTAACTCTTACAACCCTCTGGGCTAGAAATTGGTTCAGAATTTTAGAACTCGAAATAATTACCATGCTCAGAGCATGTGCCAGAAGCTGGAGACCAAAAGATCTTCAGGCATTGGGCCTCACGCGTCATTGATATAATTCTAGTGAGCCAATCAGGTGCCCAGAGACAGCTCCTTGGTTGGCACCCCATCAATTTAGGCTGGATACGATGCCAGCAGCCTAGGGCTGGAGGAGAACAGGAGAAGGTGCGTAATAGTTCTCAGAGGCCCTTTAAGTGCTGTGGACTCAGGAAGCAAAGTCCTTCATATGCTGTCTGAAGGTAACATTAAAAAGAAGAAACTCGTCTGTATGTTATTGGGCAGGCTCCAGAAGCCCTGTTGGTTAGGCCACAATGTCTCCTGCACTCAATACTGACAAATACCTGGGAGGAATCCATAAAGAGGCATTAATAATGCGGAGTCTGTGTGGGTAGAATTGAGGAACCACAAAGGCAAAAAAACCATAATGGGAGTTATGTACAGACCGCCTAACAGTGGTCAGGACCAGGGGCGCAACATGTACCGGGAAATAGAAAAGGCATGTCAGAAAGGCAAGGTCACCGTGATCATGGGGGACTTCAATATGCAGGTGGATTGGGTAAATAATGTAGCCAGTGGATCCAAAGAAAAGGAATTCATGGAATGCTTACAAGATGGCTTTTTGGAACAGCTTGTCATGGAGCCCACAAGGGAGCAGGCTATTCTGGACCTAGTGCTATGTAATGAACCAGACTTTATTAAAGATCTTAAAGTAAGGGAACACTTAGGAAGCAGCGATCATAATATGGTTGAGTTCAGTCTGCAGTTTGAAAGAGAGAAGGCAAAATCGGATGTAATGGTGTTACAGTTAAATAAAGGTAATTACGAGGGCATGAGAGAGGAACTGGTGAAAATCAACTGGAAGCAGACCCTAGCAGGGAAGACAGTAGAGCAAAAATGGCAGGAGTTTGTATGCATAATTGAGGACACTGTACAGAGGTTCATCCCCAAGAAAAGAAAGATTATCCAGGGAGGGATTAGACAGCCATGGCTGACAAAGGAGGTCAGGAAATGTATCAAAGAAAAAGAGAGATCCTATAAAGTGGCCAAAAGCACCGGGAAATCAGAAGATTGGGAAGGCTACAAAAACAAACAGAGGTTAACAAAGAGACAAATAAGGAAGGAGAGGATCAAATATGAAGGCAGGCTAGCCAGTAATATAAGAAATGATAGTAAAAGTTTCTTTCAATACATAAGAAACAAACGTCAGGCCAAAGTAGACATTGGGCCAATTCAAACTGATTCTGGAAGGCTAGTGATGGGAGATGAGGAAATGGCTGGAGAACTTAATAAGTACTTTGCGTCTGTCTTCACAGTGGAAGACGTTAGTAATATCCCAAAAATTATAAAGGGTCAGGGGGCTGAGTTGAGTATGGTTGCCATTACAAAAGAGATGGTGCTAAAAAAGCTAAAAGGTCTTAAAATTGACAAATCTCCTGGCCCCGATGGGCTACATCCTAGAGTTCTGAGGGAGGTGGCTGAAGAAATAGCGGAAGCGTTGGTTGAGATCTTTCAAAAATCACTGGAGTCAGGGAAAGTCCCGGACGATTGGAAGATCGCTGTTGTAACCCCCTTGTTCAAGAAAGGATCAAGACAAAAGATGGAAAATTATAGGCCAATTAGCCTAACCTCGGTTGTTGGTAAAATTCTAGAATCGATCGTTAAGGATGAGATTTCTAATTTCTTGGAAGAGCAGGGTCGGATTAGAACAAGTCAACATGGATTTAGTAAGGGGAGGTCGTGCCTGACGAACCTGTTAGAATTCTTTGAGGAGGTGACAAGTAGGTTAGACCAGGGAAACCCAGTGGATGTGGTCTATCTGGATTTCCAAAAGGCCTTTGATAAGGTGCCACACAGGAGGCTGCTGAGTAAGGTGAGGGCCCATGGTGTTCGAGGTGAGCTACTGGCATGGGTTGAGGATTGGCTGTCTGACAGAAGGCAGAGAGTTGGGATAAAAGGTTCTTTTTCGGAATGGCAGCCGGTGACCAGCGGTGTCCCACAGGGTTCAGTGTTGGGGCCGCAGCTGTTCACCATATATATTAATGATCTGGATGAAGGGACTGGGGGCATTCTAGCGAAGTTTGCTGATGATACGAAGTTAGGTGGTCAGGCAGGTAGTGCTGAGGAAGTGGGGAGGCTGCAGAAGGATCTAGACAGTTTGGGAGAGTGGTGCAGGAAATGGCTGATGCATTTCAACGTGAGAAAATGTGAGGTCTTGCACTTTGGAAAAAAGAATCCAAGCATAGACTACTTTCTAAACGGTGAGAAAATTCATAATGCCAAAGTACAAAGGGATTTGGGAGTGCTAGTCGAGGATTCCCTAAAGGTAAACATGCAGGTTGAATCCGTGATTAAGAAAGCGAATGCTATGTTGTCATTTATCTCAAGAGGGTTGGAATATAAAAGCAGCGATGTGCTACTGAGCCTTTATAAGGCTCTGGTTAGGCCCCATTTGGAGTACTGTGTCCAGTTTTGGGCCCCACATCTCAGGAAGGACATACTGGCACTGGAGCGTGTCCAGCGGAGATTCACACGGATGATCCCTGGAATGGCGGGTCTAGCATATGAGGAACGGCTGGCGTTCCTGGGATTGTATTCATTGGAGTTCAGAAGGTTAAGGGGAGATCTAATAGAAACTTACAAGATAATACATGGCTTAGAAAGGATGGACGCAAAGAAACTGTTTCCGTTAGGCGAGGAGTCGAGGACCCGTGGGCACAGCCTTAGAATTAGAGGGGGTAAATTCAAAACAGAAATGCGGAGACATTTCTTCAGCCAGAGAGTGGTGGGCCTGTGGAATTCATTGCCGCAGAGTGCAGTGGAGGCCAGGACGCTAAATGGCTTCAAGGCAGAGATAGATAAATTCTTGATGTCGCGAGGAATTAAGGGCTATGGGGAGAATGCTGGGAGGTGGAGTTGAAATGCCCATCAGCCATGATTGAATGGCGGAGTGGACTCGATGGGCCGAATGGCCTTACTTCCACTCCTATGTCTTATGGTCTTATGGTCTAATAATAATAATAATAATCTTTATTGTCACAAGTAGGCTTCCATTAACACTGCAATTAAGTTACTGTGAAAATCCCCTAGTCGCCACACTCCGACGCCTGTTCGGGTACACAGAGGAAGAATTCAGAATGTCTAATTCACCTAACAAGCAAGTCTTTTGGGATTTGTGGGAGGAAACTGGAGCACCTGGAGGAAATCCATGCAGACACAGGGAGAACATGCAGACTCCGCACAGACAGTGACCCAAGCCTGGAATTGAACCTGGGATCCATGCGCTGTGAAGCAACAGTGCTAACCACTGTGCTGTGCTGCCCCATTAGCTGCTCAGTAGCATATGCAAGTGTGCACTGAAGTCAAATTTCTCCCCAGTGATAAATAATTATTTAGCAATACCTGGATATAAGTTCTGTTTCTGCAGGAGAGCGGGACTAGGTAACTTACTCTTGCAGAAAGTGGGCACAGTTACGACAACCCAATGTCCTCCTCCTTCGTTGTAACAAGGGTTGTCAACTGTGATCAAATGTATTCCTAATGATTTACTTACATGATTTGCCTCCACTCTCCAGCCATTAACTGATCAACACATGCATCCTTGTCACTTACAGACTTCCTATGGCAACCGGAAAGCAAAAAGGTTCATTACCCAATTGGATGATGCTTGACTGTCCGCCTGTTCTCACGTACCACTTGTCACTAGAGGAGTACAACCAATGACATAGGGTGAGATTTTCCAGCCCTTCCACTGGTAGGATCTTCCAGTCCCACTGTAGCCAACCCCCACGGCGGGTTCCCCAGCGGTAGGGTGGGTGAGTCATCCAAAACGCCCTAGATTTCAGTGGGGCAGGAAGATCCCAATGATGACCAATGGCTCGCTGCATCTGCCGTGAGCAAACCTGCATCGGGAGGGGCTGGAGTACCCTGACCCACCCATAGGCATCACCATCCCTGCCACCAGAACCAAGGTTATGACATACAAACCTGCCCACTGTGGATATTCAAAGCTTAATGTACGATGTTCAGATATGAAGATAAACTAAAGGGGCATCAAAGTCTAACTCAGCAGCTTACAGGAGGACAATAGTTACAAATGGCAGAAATATGGCAAATGACATTTAATTCAGATAGTTCCAAGTAAATCAGTGCCCCCGAGGCTATGTTGTACATGACACAGCAGCATACCTTCCAACTTACCGTGACCAACATCATAGGATGGCCACTCATTTGATTAAAAAGCAATGGTTGCTCAGATGTGCTGGGTGCAAAATAATCTCAGAGTTGCGAAATGCTAGAGGCCTTGTGGTTTATAATAGCCTCATAAATGTTTGATTGGACTTAAGCTTTGTAACCTTGATTGGGTACCTTCTAAACACCAGACTTTTCACCTTTGAGATTGCATGATCTTGTACCCATTACCTAACTTTGGAAGGTTAGAACATAACCGTCATATATTCTGATTGTATTATCCTGCTCACCACACCTAAATGTGAATATGTGGAATCGTGGTAATGTGCAATGAAGAGCAGATAGCAAATCTCTCCACAAGAAACAGTAAATGTGCGTCAAAAGAAATTGGATAACATGCTTCTCAAAAACTTAGTAAGGTGCGAAAACTTTCCCTTTCACTGCCACTGGAGTAACTGCACATACAAAGGTTTATTTGTTTTTTGCAAAATTATATTTCATTCGTAAAATATCTGAAAGAACATTACACAATTTCAAAACGACCATCACAGAAAATGCAAGAATACAATTTTTTTTCTACAGAAATCATGGTGCACTCTGAAGTGCTTCAATACAGTCAAGCGTTTCCAAATGGTCACCGCAATACTTTATTCATAAATTATCTCAAAGAAAATATTGCAAATCATTTCAAATTTTCGGAACAGGAAAGTGCAATGATATTCACATTTTCTACAGATGTCAAAATGCATTCTGAGGTGCTTCAGTAGAATAATGAGAGCATTACAAACATTTTGTTACAGGGAGTATACTGCTGTGCAAATTATATACATAGGTCGTGTTGCATTCTGAGGTGCTCCAACACTTTAATATGAACAGTCAAGAACAAGCATACAGTCCCGGGGTTCAACACATTTACCAGCCCCTATGTATACATTGACTGAACATAATGGTAATTTCCATTGAGAGTATAGCTGTGCGAGGGACCTTGCCACTATGCATAGCTAGTCCCACTCTGTTAGCCCTTTAAGCATTAACACAGTACGGCTAGACTTGCTGCTTTGACTGTTTTTCAGCTTAATTCTTAATTATGCCACAAACCCTTGAATAAAAGGATTATTTTGTAATTAATGGCTCAGAGAGCATAGAGTGAATGGGGCCATTGTTTAATGTTTGGCTAGGAGAGCACTGCGAGGCTTGTTTTTTAATGTATTAACGGATAATTAATAACATGGCCTAGATTTGCATATTATATAAGCAAACTAACAAGTGGTTTATTAGTTGCTGGAGTAACACTGCGCATTCTGGACATTTTCCATTGCTTCAGCTAGCAGTTTTAGGCATTGTTTTAAACATTTATGCTGACTGCAAATGAATTAAACTAAGCTCAGTTAATAATTGCTACTTTTGTTCCGAGGAAAGTTCCATCCGACCACGATCTGCTGACGGGTGAAATTTATAGATGTTATACTCTGTTATACTCACTCTTTATCTGAGTTACATGATAGCATATCTAAATAACAGCGCTGCTTGATACGCTTTGCCAAAGTAAAACGACAATAAACCTTAATAAGGAAATCAGACTGAAAATAGTGTCCCGCTGCCAAGAATCTTTCCCAACTGTGGGCAGGATGTAGACCGCGAGGTGGGTCAGATATCCGTTCCATGGACCCGCGTACAAGGGTCCAATTACCGGCCATTTTACAGGGTTGCAGGTATTCTGCCATTGGCGAGGCAGGCCTCTTGCCTCGTGGACAGGACACTGACTTCATATAGCCTCCATGGCGAGAGTGGGAGTTGCAAGCATGTAAGCCAGCCCCAATGGGGCTGTTATTCATCTGTTGCACCTCAGAATGCAACACGGCCTATGTATATAGTTTGCACAGCAGTATACTCTCTGTAACAAAATGTTTGTAATGTTCTCATTACTCTACTGAAGCACCTCAAAGTGCATTTTGATATCTGTAGAAAATGAGAATTTGATTTTGAAGTATCCATCCAAGCTGTCTTTTGAAGGTGCTGGGAGGTCTCCTGCCTCCCTTAGCAGCAGCTACCTGGTGAAGCTTTTGAGGCTTCAGACTTGCCCTCCTTTAATTGGATGGTGGGACCTCAAACAACCAATTAAAAGCTGTGTGCAGAAACTCACCCAGTCAGCCCCACTGCCAGCAAACCCTGACATCGGAGTCCTTAAGTCCCCAGGAAAATTCAATCCAAAACTTCCTAATAAAACAGAGAACGTTGGACTTTTTGGTTTATGTCCTGCATCACTTTCTCCTTTTCAGACAAATGTCTCTGTTACAATGACTACAGCTGAAAAGCGAGGCATGTTGCTGAAGTTTTTCATCTTGAACTTGTAATGTTCTTGTCGGATGGCCTGATTTATATTACAAGAACACTTGTAGCTAAAGCTATAAACGATTTATTAACATTAACTGTGGGTCAACTATATACAAAACAACAGATGAATAATAGTATGATCATGCAGAAGCAACCTCTCTCTTCCAGCTCTCCAGTCAGTCTGAGGTCACCTGACTCTAACATTCACTTATATACTAATGAGACTCCTAATGGTCAGTGGGTGAATTACAACACAACCATGCTATCACTACCCACTTTCCTTTGAAGGAATAAATTAACAATAATAATAAAATAATAATCGCTTATTGTCACAAGTAGGCTTTAGTGAAGTTACTGTAAAACGCCCCTAGTTGCCACATTCCAGCACCTGTTCAGGGAGGCTGGTACAGGATTATCATCGGTATATTTACATGTGATACCATTAGCCTGTTATTAATTAGTATTAATTTTTTTCTGTAAAATTTTAAAAACTGGTTTAACATATATATATATATATATATATATATATATACACACACACAAGAACAGTAAGCATAGTATGTACAAATAGTCCAAATATATAAATTGAGTCAATCAGGTTCTCTTCTGACTCTAATTAATCTTCTCAAAGTTTGACCTTGCTGTTCAGAACTTGTAGATTGAATGTCCTCGGGCAGTACGGTGGGGCAGTGGTTAGCACTGCTGCCTACAGCGCTGAGCACGCAAGTTTGATCCCAGCCCTGCCTGTGTGGAGTTTGCACATACTCTCCATGTCTGTGTGGGTCTCACCCCCACAATCCAAAGATGTGCAAGGTAAGTGGATTGGCCATGCTAAATTGCCCCTTAATTGGAAAAAAATAATTGGGTACTCTAAACTTATATTAAAAAAAATTTTTTTTTTTTAAATGATTCAATATTCTCCATGACATTCTCATTCCCAGGGACTGCTGAACTATCTGACACTGCAGCTGATGTTGATTCTGAAGTACATTCGTCACCCAGCACATTATTGTGAAAGTCTTCTCTGGTTTTCAAGAGCACACAACGATTTCTTCTTAAAACCAACCCACCCTCTGTCTGTACATTATAGGAACGAGGTGCTACTTCTTCAAGTACAATGGCTTTTCTCGACCAATTAAAATGAAATGAAATTAAAATCGCTTATTGTCACAAGTAGGCTTCAAATGAAGTTACTGTGAAAAGCCCCTAGTCGCCACATTCCGGCGCCTGTTCGGGGAGGCTGGTACGGGAATTGAATCGTGCTGCTGGCCTGCCTTGTCTGCTTTCAAAGCCAGCAATTTAGCCCTGTGCTAAACAGCCCCTGATCTGAATCTTCAACTCTCACAATGTCATCATTACTCTGAGGTGGTAAAGTTCTGGACACTCTATCATAGAACTGCCTTTGTTTTGCTTTAATGTTTTGCATTTCCTGCAGTTCTCTCCTCCTTTTCCAAGTATGAAAATGTGGTACGCAACCTCCTATTGATGAGGAACTCTGCTAGTGATCTACCATGTGACAATGGTAACATGATTTTGCGAGATATGGATTAGATTGGCTTTCCAATGCTTTCTGTAATGATTGTTTTACAATATGTACACTTTTTTCTTTTTAAAAATAAATTTAGTGTACCCAATACATTTTATCCAATTAAAGGGGCAATTTAGCGTGGCCAATCCACCTACCCTGCACATCTTTGGGTTATGGGGCGAAACTCACGCAAACACGTGGAGAATGTGCAAACTCCACATGGACAGTGACACAGAACTGGGATTGTGCCTGGGACCTCGGCACCATGAGGCAGCAATGCTAACCACTGAGCCACCGTGCTGCCCACAATATGTAGACTTTTTTCATTTTGATCTTTGGGATCCATGCCAATGCGAGCATCACCATTTTTGTTGTTATACGCATACCATGGAATTTACCCCATTGGTAGGTTCTTTTGTCTTCTTGATGACTTGTGGTTTCATATCTGATACGGGTGGTAGGGTAGAAATGCGATTGACATACCGATCTACATCTTCAGCAATTTAACTACGAATAGTTTGTATTGGTGCTTTAGATAATGCATCTTCTTTAAATTGCATGTCATTGGCGAATGGTAGTGCACCAAAATCAGTGAACACATCTTTCAATTTGCTGACAATATTCTCAGAATCGTTGGGGTGTGGAGCCAATCCTTTCGGGATTTTAAAAAAATAAATTTGAAAATAATTTAATAAATTATTTTTTTCAATTACGGGGCAAATTTAGCACGGCCAATTCACCTACCCTGCACATCTTTTTGGTTTGCGGGGGTGGGATCCACGCAGACACAGGGAGAATGTGCAAACTCCACACAGGCAGTGACCGGGGCTGGTATCGAACCCGGGTCATTAGCGCCATGAGGCAGCAATGTTAACCACTGTGCCGCCATGCCACCCTTAATCCTATGTGGATGCTATTTACCAACTGCACTAGACTTATTCTTCACAAGACTGATCACCTAATAATGAATCCAAGCTCTCGGATACAATTACACAATAAGCATAATAAACTGTGTTCTTTCCCACCACTCAGGTCACAAGCAGCATAACATTTAATGCTTGAACCATTATAATCTCTCAGAGATATTTTGTGGTTTCTTCTAATCGGCTGAATTTTTAGATTTTTTTCAAATAAGAAATGCTGATTAAATTGGCTTTGGCACCAGTGTCTAACTTCAATTGGACCACTGTATCGTTCACTTTAAGTGGTTGCAGTCATTTGGCCTCATCAACCGCATTTATTTTATATGGAGCATCAGTGTGCGTTTTTTTAAGTGCTGGAGAATTTTTTGATGCTTCCAAAAAATGATTCTTCTCTGTTATTACTTCAACAAACAATAATGTTTCATCAGTGGAGACCGTGTCTTCCACTGTGCTGACTGATCTGGGGTTGGGCTCCGAGTGACAATTCTGAGCAAAATGATTTTCTTTCCTTTGCATCTGGAACAAAACTTGCCAAACGCTGGACACTGCCTTAATTTGCATTTTTGACCACACCTTTATCCTGATCTTTAACCTGTTTGTTGGTGTGCGAGGAACTGCAGGAACTTTTCCGTCTTTTTTCCAAGTTTCCCGTCTTTTTGGAAAAAGGGCAGCAACTGGAATGTTTTCCTCCAACAAGACATCGCCATTGCTGAGAAACATTTTAGAATGCTGTGCTGCTAGCTCGTGAGCCTGACAAATCTTAACTGTTTGTTCCAAGGACAGCTCCGATTCCCTCAGCAACCATTCCCTCAGCTTATTTTCATTCACACCAAACACAATCTGGTCCCGAATCGTAAAGATTCCACCGCAGAAAAATTACAGGTTTTAGCTTTTAACTTTAAATCAGTGATGAAATGATCTATAGATTCTCCTGTCTTCTGTAAATGTGATCTAAACACATAACGTTCATACATTTCATGCTTTCTGGGGGTGCAATGTGCATCAAATCTTCGAATTACTTCATAAACATCTTTACTATCTTTGCAAATTTAAATAAATTAAAGACAGCAATTGCTTCAGGCCCTGCCCCTGTTAGGAACACCGCTACCTAACACAAATCTGATTGATTTCCGAAATTTACTGCAGTAAGAAACAGATTAAATTGCTGTTTAAACACACGCCTATTACTGTCCACACGAACATGAAATCTGAGATTTATTGTTGGCTTCAGTGACTCCATGTTGTTAATTCTTGCAGTCTGCCAAATCTTCTAATCTCTGTGGATCTCGTGGCAGGCTGATATGGGTGGCACGGTAGCACAGTGGTTAGCACTATTGCTTCACAGCGCCAGGGTCCCAGGTTCGATTCACACTTGGGTCACTGTGCGGAGTCTGCACGTTCTCCCCGTGTCTGTGGGGGTTTCCTCCGGGCACTCCGGTTTCCTCCTACCAGTCCCAAAAGACGTGCTGTTAGGTGAATTAGACATTCTGAATTCTCCCTCAGTGCACCCTAACAGGTGCCAGGTGACAATAATAAAGATTATTATAGTTTTTGTTTTCAGGGTTTAATACCATCTAACCTGGTACCATGTAATGTTCTTGTCGGATGGCCTGATTTATATTACAAGAACATTTATAGCTAAAGCTATAAACGATTTATTAACATTAACTGTGGGTTAACGCGGGCAGCACGGTGGCGCAGTGGTAGCACTGCTGCCTCATGGCGCTGAGGTCCCAGGTTCGATTCTGGGTCACTGTCCGTGTGGAGTTTGCCCATTCTCCCTGTGTCTGCGTGGGTTTCGCCCCCACAACCCAAAGATGTGCAAAGTAGGTGGATTGAACACGCTAAATTACCCCTTAAGTGGAAAAAATGAATTGAAAACTCTCAATTTATTTTTAAAAAACTGTGGGTTAACTATATACAAAACAACAGATGAATAACAGGGATCATGCACAAGGAACCTCTCTCTTCCAGGTCTCCAGTCAGTCTGAGGTCACTTGACTCTAACAATCATTTACATAATAATGAGACTCCTAGTGGTCAGTCGGTGAATTACAACACAAACATGATATCACTACAGCACTGATCGGGACAAATGCAAGAAGGTCAAATTGCAAATGACCACAACAAATAGTACAATAGTAGCATTTGTGATTCTAAGTCAGAGGGTTGTGAATGTCACCTTGGCCGCATAATTAAGGCTGAATCATAAGTGCAGTATTTGAGAGACAAGCAGCATTTTGGAGACATTAAGTTGTTTTTTTAGTTTGTTGTTGAAGACCTCATGGCTCCATTTGAAGATGAACAAAGAATTCTCCCCATGATCTGACCAACATTCATCCCTTAACCAGTTCAACCAAATGATCTGATAATTCATTTATTTATGCTTTGTGATAATGTGATTCTGATGGTTGACTACCCGAAATTGCCAGATTATTTCAACTTTGACCTCAAACAGGCACATCATCTTCCACTCGTGATGTTTCAACTTCAGGATCAGTTCACAAGTTGAAATAAACGGCTCTGTCGTGCCCCAGGTCAATTCACTCCCCCACAGTGTGACATGCCAGGCTCAGAACTAAGAATGAGATCTTACCCCATTTAAAATCCACCAACGCAAGAATTAAAATTGAGCCTTGAGAGTCTGCCCCCCAGGAATTAATTCAAAATATATGATTCGATAAGAAGAAAAGAAAAATTAGAAGGTGGCATTAATTTGAGTCACCTAATTAGATTCCCAATGAGCTGATATTTTGGATTTTTTTAAAGCTTTTCCTCTCATTGAGGGTTGTGGCAAGCCCAGCTTGTCAGCATAACACGAGTCATAGAGTCATAGTCATAGATGTTTACAGCATGGAAACAGGCCCTTCAGCCCAGCTTGTCCGTGCCGTCCAGTTTCTATCACTAAGCTAGTCCCACCTGCCCGCATTTGACCCACATCCTTCTATACCCACCCTGCCCATGTAACCATCTAACTGCTGTTTAAAATACAAAATTGTACACCCATCTACCACTGCCTCTGGCAGCCTGTTCCAGGTGCTCACCACCCTCTGTGTGATAGAATTTCCCCTCTGGTCTCTTTTGTATCTCTCCCTTCTCACCTTAAACCTATGCCCTCTAGTTCTGGACTCCTCTACCTTTGGGAAACGATGTCAACGATCTACTTTATCTGTGCTCCTCATTATTTTATAGACCTCTATAAGTTCACTCCTAAGCCTCCTACACTCCAGGGAAAAAGTCCCAGCCTATCCAGCCTCTCCTTTATACTCAGACCATCGAATCCTGGTAGCATCCTCGCAGGCAAAATGCAGTACAAACTAGGAGAAAAGAAAGCAAAAGGTTGTAGCGTGTAAGTATCCTCAAAGGATTTCCGATCAACTTGGGAAAGTTCCTGACCGCCAATATTGCAGATAAATCTCAGAAATGCAGTGCCTTGAGGTGGGGTGGAGCAGCGCAGCGAGGCGTTCTAGTCAAATAGTGAGATCTGAGATTCAGAACTCCCTGTATGGTTCAGAGAAAGTTCTTATTAAAAGCTATCAGGAAGGCTCAAGTGGACATGGATCTTGGTATCTTTAGGTTTCCAATTTCAATGTAAATAGGTGATAACCGGTTGCAGCTGGAACAACCGCTTGGGCAACCGTGAAAAGATTTTCCTTAATAATTGGAGCATTCCATGTGTAGGCATTCTTGGCTCCTTGCCAAGTGCCCTCCAGCACCATACTCGGTGCCCCTGCCCAGTGCTGGGTAATGTGCACCACAGGCAACTAACAACCTCCTATTAACACCCCACTGAAGCTGTGGCCTATTTGACACATAGCCCGTGGCACACCCAGTGTGTCACAACAGACCAAATAGAATGACAGAAGTGTTATCTAGTGAGGTCATCTAGCTGGTGCGTAGCTGCATGCGACAACCCCACGGAGTCAGCACGTTATCTACACAAGGTGCAGGGAAATTACATTATGACATACTTACTGAAAAGTTAGGTGTAACTTAAAGGTCAAATAAGTTGACAGAGGTGTAGCGACACAAGAAAAAAAGTAGAACTCTTCAGAAGGCAGTCCCAAGGTAAAGGAAAGGACAAGAGAAGATATCTCCAGCTTAAAGTGTTCAAAAGGTGAGGCTTCATTGTCAACTCCAAAGTGCAGAATTTTCAGCCAAGCCCCACTGATTGGCAAAAGAATCATTAACTTTGTTTCCAACTTCACCCTGAACTCTCTGTCTGTGAAGAATACAGCCTCATGACGAAAAGGTGAAGCTGCTGAATGCAAGCTAAAGTATCACATGTCCAATTAAATGTAATTGGCGATTCAAGGTCAGACATTATAAAGTCAAAAAGCACTTTGTGGAATGACATAAGTTGTACCCAAGGAATCTATTGCTCCCTAGGCCATCTATATAACAAAGTCAGCAGAGAGTTAAACCCACAATTTAACCTGCACACCTATATCAATCAACTGTAAATGACTAGAATATGAGCACTCACTCCAACCAGTTAGGTGGGTTCAGTTCAAGGAGTGCTGAACAGGTAAGCAAATTCTTGGGCTATCTATTTAAGCTGTCGCAGTTAACTATTTTGAGAAAGGTCTACTGACGAAGCTTTATAAGCAAAGTGTGACCTGGCTGTTTGTTTGCCTTCCAAGTAAACAGATGACACAATCTACATTCGCATTTATTGGCCACTTTGCGAGTTAATCAAGATGAAGTATGTTCTTTGTACTTGGTAGGCTGACAACCCTACACGAGCTGGATAACTGCAAACACTGGAAGAATTTCATCACATAAATAATGAACAGTGTGGTCAAGCTGGAAGTGATATGCTCATATAAAATTTAAATGGGGGTTCTGAAACTTGGGCCAAAAGGACAGATAGTGTACTAAAAATGGCCAGCGGTCGTATAAAGCCTCAAATGAACTGGTGGGCGCTCTGCGGTTATTTCCCATGATCCCGTGAGCCAAGGTTTCTGGGCAAGCAGTCAGAGAGACTCGATCCTGGTAATCTTATGCAACCTGATTGAAAGATCGCAGAGAGCTGGGTGGTGAAAATAGGCAGGTGAAGAATTTGCGGCCTTCCTGGTTCTCCTGCCCACATTCCAGAAAAGGAAAAAAAAACACCTGCATCGATAAGGCGCTTTATGCAACCACCAGACATCACAAAGTGCTTTACAGCCAATGAAACACTTTTCAAAGTGTAGTGAAAGAGGAAACATAGCAGCTGACTGGCACACATGACAAAGTTCCAGAAACTCCCAGCAATATGATAATGAGCGGATAATCTGTTATTTGTCATGTTAATTTGAGGATAAATATTGCCCAGGATACTCAGGAACCCCCCACCCTCTTTCTTCCTAAATGGAATCATTGAAAGTCTACAGCACACAAAGAGGCCACTTGGCCCATCAAGTCTGCGGCAGCCTATCCCCACTTTCCAGTATCTGGTCCATAGCCCTGTAGGTTACAGCACTTGCGCTGCAAATCCAGACATCTTTTAAGTGAGTTGAGGGTTACAGGCGCCGGAGTCTGGCGACTGGGGCTTTTCACCGTAACTTCATTGCAGTGTTAATGGAAGCCTACTTGTGACAATAAAAATTACTAAAAAAATAAATAATTAAAATGAATCTCCACCAGTCACTTTAAACCTATGCACCCCCTCCCCTGGAGTCACTGATCTCTCTACTAAAATAAATAGGCCCTTCCCATCCACTCTATCCATGCCCCTCACAATTTTGTACAACTCAATCAAATCTCCCCTCAGCCTCCTCTCAGCCTACCCAATCTTTCCTCATAACTGCAATTCTCCAGTTCTGACGGCATGCCCATAAATCCCCCCTGTACCCTGTGGGCAGCACAGTGGCACAGTGGTTAGAACTGCAGCCTCACAGTACCAGGGACCAGGGTTCAATTCCGGCCTTGGGTGAGTGTGGAGATTGAACGTTCTCCCCTTGTCTGCGTGGGTTTCCTCCCACTGTTCAAAGATGTGCAGATTAGGTGGATTGGCGATGGTAAAATTGTTGCTTAGTGTCCAGGGATGTGCTGGTTAAATGGGGTTGCAGAGATAGGGCAGGAACCTGATTAGGGTGCTCTTTCAGAGGGTCGGGGCAGACTCGACGGGCTGAATGACCTCTGTCATAATATCCACTCATGGATATAAGGAGATGCAGACAGGCAGTGATTGACACCTCCAGCTCAACAGGGTACAAATGCTCATTTGTTCGGTCCGCTATCAAGTTTCTGGGTGACCACATTTCACAGCAGGGTGTGCAACCTGGCGCTGACAAGGTACTGGCAATCAATGCCATGGAGACCCTAGAGGACAAAAAGGCGGTCCTACGTTTCCTTGGGATGGTAAATTTTCTCGGAAAATTAATTCCTAACATAGCATCCCACACCACAGCCCTCCGGCATCTCGTAAAAAAGTCCACAGTGTTCCAGTGGCTTCCCGCACATCAAGCGGAGTGGCTTGAGCTGAAGGCGAAGCTCACCACAGCCCCAGTACTGGCATTCTTTGACCCAACCAAGGATACCAAGATATCCACAGGACAGCAGTGGGACGGTGCTCCTACAGCGAGACGACTCCTCGTCCTGGGCTCCAGTGGCATACGCCTCCAGGGCCATGACTCCGACCGAACAACAGACGCCCAGATCGAAAAGGAGTGCTTGGGTCTCCTGTCAGGAATAGTCAAGTTTCATGACTACGTATACGGTCTGCCAAAGGTCACGGTGGAAACAGACCACAGGCCCTTAGTCCACATAATCCAGAAGGATTTAAATGACATGACACCTCGGCTGCAGCGAATTCTTCTTCGTCTCCACCGATGTGACTTCAAACTCGTCTACACACCGGATGCCCTATCCCGATCCGTCGCCACGCCATGTGAACAGGGTGACTTAATTCACCACATTGAAGCACAGGTACAGTTGTCTACCAGCAACCTCCCAGCCACTGATGAACGAGTTATCCAAATACGCGAAGAACTGCCAAAGATCCTCTACTGCAGCGTGTGATGAAACACCTTGCCCATGGCTGGCAAAAGGGGCAGTGCCCCCAGTTCTTCAACGTTAAGGACGAGTTAACGGTTATTGAAGGGATCCTTCTGAAACTGGATAGAATGGTCATTCCCCAAAGCATGCAAACCATGATTCTCAGACAGATCCATGAGGGTTACCTCGGGGTCGAGAAATGTCGACGCAGAGCTTGGCAGGCAGTTTACCGGCCTGGCATCAGCCAGGATATTGCCAACATGGTCCTCAACTGCACAACATGCCAGAAATTCCAACCATCCCAGCCCAAGGAAACACTACAACAGCACGAGATCGTGACCTTTCCATGGTCCAAGGTGGGGATAGACCTCTTTCACGCAAATGGACGTGATTATGTGCTTTTAATCAACTACTTCTCCAGCTACCCGGAAGTGGTGAAACTGTCGGCCCTCACGTCCAAGTCCGTCATCAAAGCTTGCAAAGAGACATTTGCCAGGCACGGGATACCACTCACAGTAATGAGTGACAAGGGTCCATGTTTCTACAGCCAAGAGTGGTCCGACTTTGCACGATCCTACCACTTTAGTCACATCACATCCAGTCCCCATTACCCGCAATCAAACGGGAAGCCCGAGAAAGGGGTCCATATTGTCAAGCGGCTGCTTTGCAAGGCTGCAGACTCACCCTCTGATTTTATCTTGGCGCTGTTGGCATACAGGGCAACCCCTCTGTCGACTGGTTTGTCTCCGGCGCAGCTGCCCATGAACCGCAACCTGCGGACGACTGTTCCAGCCATCCATCTTCAAGACCTTGACCACCTCACGGTGCTGCAGAAGGTGCAGCGATCCAGGGACCAGCAAAAGATCACATATGATGCTCATGCCACGGATCTGCCTGCGCTGGCTCCAGGAGATGTTGTTCGCGTCCAGTTGCCTGAGGGAGGCTGGTCAGCCCCAGCTGTTGTCATCAGACAGGCTGCCCCCAGGTCTTTCGTTGTTCAAATGGCTGATGGCTCCATTCTACGGCGCAACAGGAGGGTGCTGCGCAAAGTTGCCTGCCCACCACCTGACCGCACTTCTCCGCATGACATCATTCCGCCTCAGGACATCTCGCACCATGTGGCCACCGTATCTGGCAGCAATCCCGCCTGTCCAGGTGCCGGCGTCCCCCCCTCCACCTCTGAGGCGATCAACAAGAATTTGTCGCCCACCACATAGGCTGAATCTATAGACTTGAATCCTGTAAATTTTGTTCAGTTTGCTCTGTATCTGCACGATAGACACCTTCCCATGTACATATGTTCATTCACTCACCTTTTGTACATAGTCATGCACGTATATACAGCCACATTCCAAAATTTATTTTGAGAAGGGAAGATGTGATAATATCCACTCAAGGATAGAATGAGGTGCAGACAGGCAGTGATTGACACACAGGATAACCAATGAACACACATGACACAGAACAACCAATCACCAGACAGGACACTACCACTATAAAACACACAAGGCATTAAGACTCTGCCTCTTCTCACTGGATACAGCTACAGAGATAGTTAGAGTGCACAAGGCCATGAGCACCTTCTCCATGTGACAGAGAGCTAGTCTGGTCAAGCCAGTCTGAGGTTATCAGTTTAGATTAATAGAGTGTCAACCCACAGCAGATTATGTACAGCAACAAGCAAGTTCAATAAAACAGTGTTGGACCATCTCCTGTGTCGGAAGCCAGATTCTAGTCATACAGTTGCAGTCGATGTTAGACCAACTCAGATAACACATCAATCTTCTTCTGCACTGTAGGGGTTTTATGACAACCTCGCTAATGCCTTTCTGTAATGAGGTGACCAGATTTGCACACAGTACTCAAGTTGTGGCCGACCTAACATTTTATGTACTTCCAGCATAACCTGTCTGCTCTTATAGACAGCGCCGGCCCTAGGGTTGCTGGCGCCCCGGGAAGCTGAACTTCGGCGCCCGCGGGGGGGGGGGGGGGGGGGGGGGGGGGGGGGGGGGCTGGGGGGCAGGGCGGGGGGGGGGCGGGGGGGGGGGGCGGGGGGCGGGGGGGGCTGGGGGGGCTGGGGGGGGCCGGAGGGGGCCCAAGGGGGGGGGGGGCGGAGTGAGCCCGAGGGGGGGGGGGCCGGAGTGACCACCGGCGAGCCTGGATCCATCCACCATGTTTGTAAAGGGCGGCCTGAGGGAGGGCGGCCACCGCGCATGCGCTGGTTGGCACCGGCCCAACTGCGCATGCGCGGGACCCGAGTCTTTTTCGCGGCGCCCCTAGCACATGGCACCCCGGGCGACTGCCCGAGTTGCCGGTACCTTGAGCCGGCCCTGCTTATAGATCATAGAATTTACAGTGCAGAAGGAGGCCATTTGGCCATTGTGTCTGCACCGGTCCTTGTTCACACCTCTACCTTATCCCTGCAACCCAGTAACTCCACCTAACCTTTTCGACACCAAGGGGCTATTTAGCATGGCCAATCCACCTGACCTGCACATCTTTGGGCTGTGGGAGGAAACCGGAGCAGCCGGAGGAAACCCACGCAGACATTGGGAGAAAGTGCAAACCCCGCACAAACAGTGACCCAAGAGGGAATCGAACCTGGGACCCTGGAGCTGTGAAACAACTGTGCTAACCGCTGTGCTACCGTGCCCCCCTTATATTCTATGCCATGGCAAATAAATGCAAAGATTCTATCGGTGCAATTATCCAGAAAAATGTTTATGCCCCCCACTCCCCAAAAGATGGCATCCACCTCCCCCTTTCCCCCACAAACCCCCAACCCTGCCTTTACACCCCCTCTCCCACCACTGTCAACCATGCATGTGGCTAACGATGCCCTCGCTGTGTCCCTGCAGGAAAAGCTCACAATTGGCGGGAGAGGTTCCCGGATTGGCGGCGGGGTGCCGGACAAAAGAATCCTTACCTCCTTCGAGGAGCGAGCCCTGGAGATGACCAGAGCTGCCGAGGATAGACCGATCACTCAATCAAAGGTTCGTGGACGCCGCAGAGGTGAGGAAACACAGGGCTCCACCCGGAGGACCTGGCAAATGTGAGTACTGATTGCCTTACTGACTGACCCATCCCTCCCACTGCCCACATGTCCATCCTCCCGCAGGCCCTCCAGCCAACAGTTCTGGCCCATCCCGGGAGAACCCCTCTTCTGACTGCGAGGAGAACACCTCAGAGGAAAGGTCCGAGGATGCCACTGTTATAGTCCCTTCACAGTTGCCATCTCCACCCCCACCCCCCCCCCCCCCCCCCCCCCCCCCCCCCCCCCCCCCCCCCCCCCCCCCCCCCCCCCCCCCCCCCCCCCACCCACCAGCGCAGATACACAAACCTCGATGGGACATGTTAGTGGACAGGCTTTGGGGGCACAATCTGGTGATCACCACACTGCTGCTGCTGAGCTTCTGGAGCTTTTGGAGACGATGGGATTCAGAGGAAGATGTCAGCGTTGCTCCAGCAAATCCATAGCAGCTTGGAGGTGTCTCAGAGGCTAGGGGCACAGGAGATGGCGTGGCACCGAGGCCAACACTGTTAGGGTGGCGACCGCAGTGGAAAACCGGGCGCATGACGTCGGCACCATTAGTGAAGGGGTCCAAGGCGATGCGCAGTCGGTGACGGCCATGGCTGAGGGTCTCAGCAGAATGTCTGCCTCACTGGGGGCTGTTACCCAGTGTCAGGCTGACAGCGATGATGTTCTGCGGGACATGCTTTGCTCTCAGATGGGCATTGCCGAGACACTGCTGAGCACGTCCCAGTCGCTGAGGAGCATCGCTGAGGGCGTTGACTCCGTGGTGCGGACCGTGGGGTACTGCCAGGGCTGATGATGCAGGGGCAGCCGGGGCTTGAACCAGCTGAGCCTCCATCCCAAGGTGAACCCCAGGGCGCTATGGGCACTGACCGGGAGGAAGGGGTGCTGGGTGCCAACCCGGACCTGTCTCATGAAGTGGCGAAGGTGGTCACCAGCTCCCCCAAGTTCCACCCCTCAGATGAGGCTGCATCTCGAAGTCAGCACACGGGAAAGGGCGGCACGGCTGTGCATGTGCTGTCGACAATTGACGCCAGTGTGACCACTTGTTGGAGAGGACGCTGAATGATGGGAGGCCATTGGATATGGGTGGCTCTTCTTAATTGTATGGAAATGGGGCTTATGTGGTGATAATTGGTTTCTCGGCACACTACAGCGAGATCACGATTTCGCCTATGGGTGCCGGCTGGTTGCATCGCAAACTGTTTGACGCCTGGTGCGGTTCTCGATTCTTGCCTCTCCCGCTATTCTCCAGCCTTATTTCACTTGAGCGAGAGCGTAACAAGGCTGGAGAATTGCGTCCTTAAAATTCTTTTTAGTATGGGGAGCTGAACTCAGAGGTTGGACCACCATTTGAAAGCGTGCCCAGGTCTCTAAGTCACAACCCCCCCAGTTATGGGCAATATCACCCCCCCCACACACATGGGAACTACCCCACACCCCCCGAGTGAGGACACTCCGCTATGGGGCCCTGGGGCCACTTCAGGCCCCCCAAGCCCTTTTACAGCAACCCCTCCCTTCCAGGACCCCCACCAGTCACCCCCCCAACCTCCCGGAGGCCCCCTACTTACCTGCCCTGCACACCCCCATCCTTCAAAATCCCGCTCCACCCTCCTTTCAGGGGCTTGGCCACCCTCGACCTTGACCCTTGGCAATGCCAACCTGGCACCTGGACACCTTTGCACTGCCACTCTGGCACACCCAGACAGCGCTCCTGCCAGCTTGGCAGTGCTATCCGGGAACCTTGGCCGTGCCAGCTGGGGAGTGCCAAGGGTCCGGCTCCTAACCTGCGGTGTGACCACTTCCCTAAACATGCAATCCACGTACTGCTCAGCACCACAGTGACCCTGGCGGCCACTCGAATTCCGAGACCCGGAGCTCAGGTTTCTGTAGCTGGTAGATATCTCCTGCACACGTGTTCGTCTGGGCCACATGAAGTGTCCATGGCTCCCCATATTCCACAGGGTGGGCATTCCATGTGGCTGAGCTGCCCCTCCATACCTTTAGTTCCTAATTATTTACTGGAAACCAGGAAGTAAAGTCGACGTACTCACTCCTGCAGACTGATGAAAAAAAATCAGATGGAATACCTCTGTCGCCCTGAACTCCCACTTGTACCAAATTCTTAACTCCACATTCCGTGTATGTCTCACTCAGGCACAGTCTGATAGTCTCGACATGCACCCGCTACTGCCCACGGGATTTTTACATCCAGCAGAGCTGGCAGGTGGGGCCTCAGGTTAATGTCTGGTCCAAAAGACAGTCCTGAACATCAGCCTTGATTTTTTTTGTGGTCTAACCCTGGAGAGGGGCCTGAGCTGGTAGCGGTGGCTCAGAGATGGGACACAGCTGTTGGGGTTGGAGAGTCTCAGTTGCTGTTCCTGGGCAGCAGTGATCAGACTCAACTATAGGCCCCTGAGGGCGGGCCTGCAGAGCAGGCACGTCAAGAGTCATGTTGATGGCCTATTAAACCTAGGCTGGCATCCTGCAGTGGGGCTGGGAGAACAACTACTTTTCCAGGTTGGCTTAGCCCAATAACAACCTGTATATACTCAGTGCCCTTAATGTAATGAAGTGCCCCAAAAGTACCTCGCAGGAACATTAAAGCAAAATTCAACCCTTGAACCAACCATATTCGCGTTTTCTGATTCCGTTTCAACCACAGCAGTCACTGGGCCAGTGCACTTTGTCCAACAATCTTGCCATAGCGGCCTTTACCGCGGGTAAGCTGCGAATTGAGGAAGAGTCACTGCTCGGATTATACAGCTAGAGGTTAAAACTGAACTCTCCCACTGTTCTAAGTCATTTCACAAAGCTTGAGAAGATTATGCATCCAGCTCTCCAGAGACACAGGGGATCTGCATAGGTTGAGACACTGTCCGTATGTAAAAATTAAATGGGAGAGTTGGTTCGAGCCCTGAAGATGGTTCACTTCCCTTTTTAAAAACATTTAGTTTTCTCTTTGTACAAGTTTTGTTTGGGGAGTATGTTCTCTTTCTTATGTGTACAATGTTAAAATCTAATTAAAATATTTAAAAAAACACTTATTTCCTTTAGTTTCCCCAGAGTGGCCTTTTCAGTGACAGTCATAGAGTCTGGGATTATCCTAAAAAGCCCTGGGCATAACCAAATCTATCAAAGTTCAGTCTTTCACCCAAGTGCTGGACACATGGCATCTTAAACATAGTGATAATAAAATCAACAGCGCGTTAAACATGGATCAGAATGTTGGTTTTTCATAAGAAATAGACAAACAATAACCCTGGGATTTTCCATTTCAATTCCTTTGGAAATTCCATTCCTGAAAAAGTTAATGTTTGGAAAGTAATAGGCAGGTGATGTAGACGTTTCTGTTACATTGTTCAGATGGGTACCAACTGTTCTAAGTTGCAGTGTGCTGAATAGATGCTTTGACTTTTGTTTATTCCAATATTGGTTATTGCACTGCGTTGTAGGTCGCTCCAAGACTCAAAAAATAATTTGAAAAACAGCTGATAAAACTGATTCAGCGCAGTGCAACATGGAAACAGAATAGTTGAGGTCTCTGTTTGGTGGATCTGTCAGACACCAAGGTTTATCGAGAAGGTGCAGTGTCTCAGCCCAGTGCACAGGGATGAATAATATTATCGTAAACATACAATTGAACAGTATTTCTCTCTGTGTCTCAGCTTGTCCCCCTTATAATGAATAGTTTTTTAGGTTTTGCACAGCATAGTCAGCAATTAAACAGAAGATCCATTCTCAACTCTGAGAAGTGGCTTCATTCAATGCTTCATTGTTCAACAACAAGTGCAATCGAGCTAGGATGAGTCAGTTTCTCTTTCAACGGGTCTCAAGTCTCCTATTATCCAACTGAAGAAAAAGTGCCCTCCCCAACAGAAAACTGTTAGGTAAAGCTGCAGGAAAGTTCTATATCCTTTCCCCTCCCCCCTTTAATGGGTGTGGGCTTTAGCTGTTTTATTTGCCCCTCCCTGGGTTGGGTTGGAGGGTACATTTAACACTTGTCACAAAGCTTTCAGATTGTTAAAAAAAAAAACGGGTTCTCTAGTGCCCAATAGGTAAGTGCGGTGGCTCGAGGCAATACCAGGTAGATGGCGGTAAGAAATAACTAAGTGTTTATTGATAACTAACAAAGATAACTTATATACAGGCTCAGAGTCTCTATATCAGCGTTTACACTCTGGCTCCTAGGTTGTCTCTGACCCCTCTCCTCGGGCCCAACACTTTTCCCTCATTGGTCGGGGTTTGCGCTCCCAAACAATAGTCCCCGAGCCAGTCACATGGACTGGGAGGAATTAAAGGGGCCATGCAACCACATCTCTTACCTCCCTTAGGTCCCTCAATAACATGTGCAAATAAGCCAGATACAATAACTATATACAAGATAAGGCAGAGGAAACAAAGGGCATAGGAATTCAAAACAGCCTATCACAGCTTTAACCTATCGGGAGATTTTCTGGGTCCGGCTAAAATGGTGGGTGGGTCCTAATTCCAGGATTCCCCATCTCATTCCTGGGCTGGCTGATCTTCGCGAGTGCCTTTAAAGGGGGCAGGCTGGTTCCTGCAAAAGGCCCATACATCACACCCTCGACCCAGGTTTCCCCATTGAAGTGATTGGCAGGTCCCAGTCCTCTGCAATTTTCATGGAGTGATGCCTCATGTGTGCCGGCACCGCTTATCGTTTGAGGACCTGCCGGATCGGGCATGCCGTCGAAGACTCGTGCTGAGCAGGGGGAAAGTGCGCCATACCTGCCGGATCATGGCACACCTGGTACCGTGGGGAATGGGGGAGGACACGGTGGCCGTCAAGGTGCCAGTTGCCCTGAACTTCTACGCCACGGGGTCCTTCCAGGTGCCGAGTGGGGACCTGTCAGGGATCGCACTGAGCTCAATGCACAGGTGCATCCGTGCTGTCATGGGCCCTATAAGCCCAGTCCTCACAATACATCCATTTCAATGTGGATCGAGCCCACCAGGATGCCCGGGAAGCAGGGTTTGCTGCCATCGCTGATATGCTCCGGGTCCAGGGGGTAACCAACAGGATCCATGTCGCCCTACGAGCACTTGTAGATAACAGGTCGATCTTCACAAACCCGAAGCGGTTCCACTCGATGAGCGTGCAGCTGGTGTGTGGCCATGAACTGTGCATCATGCACGTCTGTGCCCAATACCCGGGTAGTGTGCATGATGCCTTTATCCTGGCACACTCAACGGTTTCTGGCCTCTTCGAGGCGCAGCCCCGGCTGGGGGGTTTGCTCCAGGAATAAATCCCCCATTACTGCCACCCCCTTCTCCTCCGATCCCCTAAACCTGGCTCAAATATATGGTTGTCCCTGATCGGTATCATGCTCGACCCTCTTCCTGTTTTAAAGTGCTGCCATAATTTAGCCTAGCCACCACCAGCAGGTTCCCCGAAAACCTTCTCGGGGAGAACTGGGTCAACTGGGGTGTGTGTCCATGCCCGGGATCACCGCCACCATCCTCCTCATAAAGTCTACACCGTCCCAATTCGGTACGTGAACACTCAGCAAAATCACCAATTTATCCTCCAGCACTCCCATCACCATCACACACACCGCCCCCCCCACCCCTCCCCCCCGATCCTCCACCTTCTCCATCTGCTACTGGATTTTTTTTGTCAGAACTGCCTCTCCCGTGGCCTACTATCAAAGCCTGAATGGAACACCTGACTTATCCACCCATTACAGAGCCTTACCTGGTCCTTCACTCGCTAGTGGGTCTCCTGCAACAGCACCACATCGGCTTTCAAACTCTTCGAGTGCGCGAAGATCTTCCTCATCCCGGACATTCCATATGACAGTCACCAAATGAATCGAGGGCTCTCACCACCCCCACAAGCCACCCCCCCACCCCCAGCTCTCAGCCATTATCCTCCTGAGGGTTGTTCACACCACCGTCCCCCGGCCCCCAACTTCCACGTCCCAGGGCCAATACAAGATGGCACATCAGCCCACCCATTGGTGGTCCAGCCACCTCTGCCCCAGTCACCATCAGTAAACCAACCCATCCCCCCTTCCCAGAGACCACCCTACCACTTCCTCTCGAAACAACCTCAGTCCCCAACTATCCACACTCCCTTGGCTCACTGAAACCTGCCTGAATAGGCACAGCCCCCCCCCAATTCTGCTCCCATTCACTAACTAACCAAAAGCTGGCTAGCGTGGGCACCCCTCCATCAGGGTCCACTTCGCCCCACTCAGACAAAGGAATCAAAACCTCTCCACCCACCCATCAACCCTGCCACCTGAAAAAAAACAAACCCACCCACAAAAGGCCCGGCCTCTGAACTCTTACCCCCTCCCCAGCTAACCTCCAAGAAAATCAGGGCATTAGATTAGAACACCTAGGCAAAGAAAAACATACAAATTTATCAAACATTAGTCCCCCACCAGCCCAAACCCACCACCAATACCAATGTCTCTCTCTTCCGCCATGATCAGCCAACTCCCAGTACTTCTGCTTGAAGGAATGCCTTCAGCACTTCTGCCATCTCAAAATAATGGTCTCTCTCATTGCACTTGGCCCTCACCTACACTGCGTAGATCACCCCGAAGTGCACTCCACTCTTATACAGCGCCGCCTTTGCTTCATTGAAGGCAGCTCTCCTTTTCACCAAATCCACTGTGAGATCCTGGTAAATTCAAATCACACTGCCTTACCATTTTGTCTCCCGCATCTGCATGGCGTACCGCAACACCTTCTCCTCCGCCTGGTAGCTTTGGAAGCACACGATCACTGCCCTCGGCAGCTCATTCACCCGTGACTTCAGCTGGAGCGATCGATGGGCCCTATCCAACTTCACGGGTGGGGGGGGGGGGAATGCGGGAGGAACATTTTCTTCCTCCTCCATCAGTTTCCTCAGCATCTCCCCTATAAACTCTGTTGGCCTCGGACCCTCCGGCAGCCCTACGATCTGTAAGTTTCCCCTCCGAGACTGGTTCTCTTTGTTCTCAGGCCCCCATTCTGATCTTCCATCTTCCATTACAGCTTCAAGTGAGGCAAGCTGGCCACTGTGCCTCAACAGTGGCTCCTCCACCCCTTTCAATGCCTTGCCCTGCTCCACGCACTATGTTTGAGATTCGTCCGAGCGTCTCCCTTACCAGGGTCAGCAGGTCCTCCACCAAATGCTTGAGAGACTCCAGCATCTCCCTCCCTTGTCTCACAAACTGTTTATTGAAGTGTTGTTCAAACTTCATTGCCATCCAACTTCTGTCAATGTATCCACTGTTGTATAGGCGGCCCCTCCCTGTCCACTCACCTCCGCCATGTTCCCTACCCACGCACCCTTTATTGTGCTCGAACCTCCTGGTGGACTAGCGCTTGAACCCTCTGATTTTTCCACAGCTTCTTGGTCATCCTTCATCAACTACTCTCTATGGGGACAACTTTTCTCATTTCAATTTTTCCCAATTTTAGGAAAAGGGCCTAAAACACAGGACTCTGATGACAGCAACCCAATGTGTGATCTCCTCCCACATACTGCCACCAAAAGAGCCCAGCGAATATAATCCTAATTTACTCAATCTCTCCTCATTTGACAGTCCCGCCATCCCAGGAATCAGTCTGGTAAACCTTCGCTGCACTCCCTCTACAGCAAGAACATCCTTCCTCAGATAAGGGGTGGGATTCTCCCGTACCCGGTGGGAATCCTCCGCCCTTCAGGGGCTAGGACGGCGCCGGGGTGGTTTGCGCCCCACCGGCCGGTGTGGAAGGCCTATGGCGCCGCACCAGCCGGGGCCGAAGGGACTCCGCTGGCCGGCGAGGGTCCGTGCATGCGCGGGAGCATCAGCAGCTGCTGACGTAATCCCTGCGCATGTGCGGGGGGGTTAACCTATGCATCAGCCATCGCGGAGGCTGACATAGCCGGCGCGTTTGAAAAGAATGCTCCCACGGCACAGGCCCGCCCGCGGATCGGTGGGCCCCGATCGTGGGCCAGGCCACCGTGGGAGCACCACCCAGGACCCCGGAGCCCGCCGGCGCCGCCAGGTCCCGCCAATAAGGGACTAGCAAAGAACGGGCGGGACTTCAGCCCATCGCGGGTCGGAGGATCGCCGGGGGCCGCTGAGAGTACTTGTAGAGAAATGGCATTGAGGAAATTGATGGGATTGAAGGCTGATACATCCTTTGCGCCTGATAATCTACATTCCAGAGTACTTAAGGAAGTGGCCCAAGAAATAGTGGCTGCATTGGTGGTCATCTTGCAGGATTCTATAGACACTGGAGTAGTTCTTGCAGATTGGAGGGTAGCTAATGTAACCTGACGATTTAAAAAGGGAGGTAGAGAGAAAATGGAATTATAGACAAGTAAGCCTGATGTCGGTAGTGGGGAAAATTCTAGAATTCAATATCAAATAATTTATAGAAGAGCACTTGGAAAACTGTGACAGATTTGGAGAGAGTCAGCATGGATTTATGAAATGGAAATCATATTTGACAAATCTACTGGAATTCGTCAAAGATGTAACTGGTCGAGTTGATGGCACCATGAGGGGAATGTGCAACGAGACCTAGGTGTCCTCGTACACCAGTTGCTGAAGATAAACATGCAAGGTACAGCAGGCAGTAAAGAACGCAAATGGTATGTTGGCCTTCATAGCGAGAGGGTTCAAGCACAGGAGCGGGAGGGCAGCACGGTGGCGCAGTGGGTTAGCCCTGCAGCCTCACGGCGCCGAGGTCCCAGGTTCGATCCCGGCTTTGGCTCAGTGTCCGTGTGGAGTTTGCACATTCTCCCCATGTTGCTTGGGTTTTGCCCCCACAACCCAAAGATTTGCAGGGTAGGTGGATTGGCCACGCTAAATAGCCCCTTAATTAGAAAAAATAAATTGGGTACTCTAACTAGATTATGTTAGATTATGTTAGATGTAATTTTAAATCCACATTGTGGTTGATTGTATGAGACTGCGGCATTTGAATTAACCACTAGTTATAGATAGTGCAATGCTCAGTACACCCTGCCTTGCAGTAGATAAGCTTTCTGTCAACAGAATTTAGAAAAAAACACATATCCAACATGTAAGGACCCAGGATGCAACAAAGATGTGAGGTGCTCCAGTCTAAACATCAATGACTTCTTTGCGCATTGTCATACCCCCAATGGAGGTCCCAGGATCAGGACTATATGGTTTCCCATGACCTCCTCGGAATATGAACTTCCCCTTAATAAGGAGAGCCTAAATTTATATAAAACCCCCGGTTGAGTGCAGGTCGGGGAAGGTGACCCTTAGGGATGTAGAGGAGTTTTAGAATTGTATTGTAATAAACCTTGGGCAGGGAGAGGTTTCAGAGGTGGCAGAGGGAAGGGATTGAGAGGATGGGGGATATGTTTAGAAAGGGGAGCTTTTCTAGCCTGAGGGAGCTGGATGGGAAATTTGGATTGGCGAGGAGAAATTCATTTAGGTACCTGTAGGTGCGGGACATCCTACGCAGGCAGGTCTCAACCTTCCCGCTCCTACCACCAAGGGATACAGGACAGGGTAGTTTCTAGAATGTGGGTATGACAAGGGGGGGTCTCTGACATATACAAGGAACTCATGGGGTCAAAGGAAACGCAGACCGAGGAGCTGAAGGGCAAGTGGGAAAAGGAGTTGGGAGGAGAGATAGAGGATGGTCTCTGGGCGGACGCGTTGAGTACAGTCAACGAGTCCACAACTGGTGCCAGGCTCAGCCTGATACAATTCAAGGTTGTTCACCGGGCCCACATGACAGTGGCCCGGATGAGCAGGTTCTTTGGGGTTGAAAATAGGTGCGCGAGGTGTGCGGAAGGACCAGCGAACCATGTCCATATGTTTTGGGCACGCCCGAAGCTTAGGGGATTTTGGCAGGGGTTTGCGGATGTCATGTCCACGGTGTTAAAAACAAGGGTGGCACCGAGTCCAGAGATGGCGATTTTTGGGGTGTCGGAAGACCCGGGAATCCAGGAGGAGAAAGAGGCGGCCGTCCTGGCCTTTGCTTCCCTGGTAGCCCAGAGACGGATACTGTTAGCTTGGTGGGACCCAAAGCCCCCAAAGTCAGAGACCTGGCTATCTGACATGGCTAGCTTTCTCTGTCTGGAGAAAATCAAGTTCACCTTGAAAGGGTCAATATTAGGGTTCGCCTGGAGGTGGCAGCGTTTGTCGACTTCTTTTGGGAAAATTAACCGTCAGCAGAAGCGGGGGGGAGGGGGCTGGGGGTTAGTTTAGCTTAGAGTAGGGGGTTAGTAAAGGTGGGACCTGCAAGGGAGGAAGACGGCATTTGCACTATGTTTATAAATTCAAGTACATTGTTTATTTTGTTGTTGTTGTAAACCATAAATACCTCAATAAAATGTTTATATTAAAAAAACCTTGGGCGGGATTCTCCATTGCCCGACGCCAAAATCGTGTTTGGCGATCGGGCGGAGAATTTTGGCCAGCTCCGAAATGGCGTCGTCGTTACCCGCACCTCGCGCAGTTGTAATGCCATTGGCGCCTCACCGGCCGGCGCACCCATAAGCTCCACCCTATGGGCCGGGTTCCCGATGGTGCGAACCACTTGTGGTCCCACAAATCATGTATCCGTCATGACGGCTGCGGACTGTGTCCAGTGCCGCCACACTCAGCCGGGTTCCGTGCCGCTGGCCTGGGAGGGGGGGGCTTCTGTGAGGGCTGAGAGGGCCAAGGGGTGGCCAGCGAGTGTGCTGTGGCGTTGCAGATGGTAAGTTGGGTTTGCGCACAGCCGGCGCCATGTTGTACGGCACAACCGCTGCAGGTAGTCAGCCGTGCACGTGTGCAGCTTGGTACCCACCCAATCTCTGGTCGTTTTCGGTGCAGGAGGTGGGTGTTAAAGAACAAAGAACAAAGAACTGGCTTCTGTGACCGAGCCAGTTCTGTATCCATCTTGCCATCTCACCTCTGATCCCGCGTCACCTCACCTTTTGTACCAGTCTGCCATGAGGCACCTTGTCAAATGCTTTACTGAAGTCCATGTAAACAACATCCACCGTCCTCCCCTCATCAATCATCTTTGTCACTTCCTCAGAAAATTTGATCAAGTTAGTGAGGCACAACCTCCCTTCACAAAACCATGCTCTCTGTCACTAATGAGTCCATTTGTTTGCAAATGGGTAGAAATCCTGTCCCTGAGAATTCTCTCCAATAATTTACCTTCTACCGGCGTGAGGCTCACCGGCCTATAGTTTCTGGATTACCCCGGCTACCTTTCTTAAACAGCGGTACCACATTAGCTATTCTCCCGCCCAATATTGTTAATGCTTACTTCTGAGTTTCCGTAAGCCACTAGCTGTTTAATGTTTTTAATTTTCCCCAAGGATGTTTCAGAGCAAAATAAGTAAATGCACTTTAGTTGCTTACTTCCAAACCTGGGAATAATGGCCAATGGCATACCGAGGAAGTTAAGTACAGAATTTAGCATCTCCTTTGGGTAATGGGGATGACACAGGGACAAGCTCTACCCTTCTGTATTTTTCAGTTTAAAAAATAGGCAAGGTTTAAAAAAAACATCAAAAGGGTTTATTTCTTTTGCACATTGTTAATGGGAGAATGAAAAACAATGGAATGTTGGTAGGAACACAATGTTTGAGATGAATAGCTTTGTTCAGGCTCCAGCTACATGGCTATAAATCCCTAAAATTCCCTCAACAAATTAAGTAAGTTAAGTAAAATATTGGTATTTTGAAACGACTTCTCAATTATTGCACAGAACAGAGTAAAAAGGAAGAATATTAACGTGAAAGCTGATTGCATCACTCTGCTCATTTTACTTTTCATTTTACTTTGCTTTAATAGCTCAAAAGCTTTATTTTCCCTCTGGACTCTTGACCCTTCAATTGCATCTGTATAAGGTGATTAAATCCAAATACACTCAGTATTGAGTACAATGAACTGCATCCATAAGCAGTCAGCATAATTGTAACGTTTCAATGTCATGCTGATTTTTCTGTCTTAATAGATCACAATAGAGTATGAAATCTACGACTAAGAGCAAATGAATCTAGGTGTGCGTTTATTGCACTTTTATTAAAAAAGCTGAAATTGTCTGCTCCTGCGTTGAATTTAATGTCCTCATTTATTCTGCTATTCACTGATAATCAATGTGATTATTAACGGGTGCCTGACAGAGAGGATTGTATATAATGATGTTCCTCAGTTCAACAAAGCCTAGAGCATTCATCAAATCTAAGCATGGTTGACAGGAAATGACTTGTGAATTGTACTCACGTGCAGTGGAGCAGTCCATTACAAATTTAGTTTACAAAGATTGCGTGGTGCAAATTAATGTGCTGGAGAACCCCTGCATAAATATGCATTAAAGTTCACCTCCTGCCTAAAAACTGGTCGTTCAGAGTATCATTCTTTACATTTATTAGATTTATTTTCTTTCCAGATTCCTCGCCATTTGTTTATTTCTAAACACACAGGGGCAACATTAGAGCCATTAATCCCATGCAACTAACTGCACAGGCCTTGAACCAATCAGGGGTCTCGAGGAGATCCAATGAAAGGGTGGTTGCTATGCAATGGTTATAGATGATCTTTTTTTTTCAACTGTTTTTACAATACCTATTGCAAACAGGCCTTCTGATGCTCACGGAGCTGCAGGTTTGACACAAGACAAATTAGGTGCTATTCAGGCTCATTGCCTATTAAATGTAGAGGCCCTTGCAAGGCATACTCCACTCCTGCTTAAATAAGGTGATTACATCTAAATCATTGCTCAGTGCTGTAAGCTGTAGTATTGATGGCTAGCTATGCTTAGTGCAGGAATGTTACTTCAGTTCCCTCTGCTTTCATCCCAATCGCTTTCCTTTCATGTCCTGCAACCTTTTTCAAAAAAGCCTTTCTTGTGGTTTGGTTTGGCCATCGAGCATTTGCTTTTCAGACTCACTTAGCCCATGTGAATTTTTGATCAATACTGTTACATTTCACATGCTGTGCCCAAGCTTTCATCCTTCATTGGCTGGGGTGCTGCACATGGTGGAATCTCATAGAAAGTTTAAATCAATACTTTCTTTAATATTTATATATCTCAGGATAATGGCAATAACAGGTCTTGGTGTTATGATTAAGGGTCTATCTATCAATTGCCATGATAACCCTTTGAAAACTCTTCTGCCATCTTCCCCCTGGCAAAGTAAATGTATTCAGTTGAAATTATTGTCCATTTCAATCCAGTACACACATGACCATGTGGCAAGATTTAACTCCAATTCGATCTATAGGTTTGCGGATGATATGACTTTGGTGGGCTGTATGGCGAACAACGCTGAGTCAGACTACAGAAGGGAGATGGATCACTTGGCTGCATGGCGTACTGAAAACAATCTCTCTCTCAATGTCAGCAAAACAAGTATCTGATCATTGACTTCAGGAAGTGTAGCACAAACCCCCCCCCCCCCCCCCCCCCCCCCCCTATACATCGATGGCTCCGAAGTGGAGATGGTCGATAGCTTCAAGTTCCTGGGGGTCACCATCATGAACAGTCTGTCCTGGTCCACTCACGTTGATGCAACAGTCAAGAAAGCCCAACAATGTCTCTATTTCCTACGGAAGCTAAAGAAATTCTGCATGTCTACGTTGACTCTCACAAACTTCTACAGATGTGCGATAGAGAGCATCCTACCCGGCTGCATCACAGCCTGGTATGGCAACTGCTCGGTCCATGATCACAAGAAACTGCAGAGTGTGATGAACTCAGCCCAACGCATCACACAAGCTTGCCACCCCCACATTGATTCTGTCTACACCTCCCGCTGCCTCAGGAAGGCAGACAGCATTATCAGAGACCCCTCCCACCCAGGCATTGCCTTCTTCCAGACCCTTCCATCAGGCAGAAGGTACAGAAGTCTGAAGACCCACACATCCAGACATAGGAACAGCTTCTTCCCCACAGCTACAAGACTCCTCAACGACTCTCCCTCGGACTGATCTGTTCCCTGTAAGAACACTATTCACGACGCCCTGTGCTGCTCTTGCTCATGTATTTGCTTTGTTTGGCCCCTTGTTCCACACTGTAACCAATCACTGTTTGTCGATGTACTTTGTCATTTATTCTTTTTGTCTACTGCGTACGTACTGTGTACGTTCCCTTGGCTGCAGAAAAATACTTTCACTGTACTTCGGTACATGTGACAATTAATCAATCAATCAATCCTCAACTAAAAGAAATTTTGAATCATCATAAGAGCTATGCTTCTTATGGACTTGGCCTTCAGATAAATGTCCTCTCTCCAGAAGTATTTGGCTAAACAAAGATATCTCAGAATTTTTATAAACGAATTCACCGATATATAAATACAAAGTACAATTTACTTAGAAGTAAATCAAAGATTCTACTTAGCAAATAGAAGTAGGTTATTCAAACAAATAACAACTCGTTTTTTATACTCACAACTAAAAGTACCTTTGTCTCAGTTTGACAGGAACCCTTATTGGCTCTTGACTCCCCCCACAGGATATCTAACACTGGTTAGGTTATTCTAAAGGCAACAGAGTTTCTTTAAATTAGTAACGTAAGTAAACAAGTCAATCAGTTTTGTGTGACCATCAGATGTGGTCCCACCCCCCCCACCCCGCGGCCACCCATGAGGGGAGCTCCGAGGTGACCATTATATTTGCGGTGCAGCTGTCATTCCCATCCTCCACCAGCGCAGTGACACGCGCCTCAGTGAGCGGCAGTAGTGGCAGTAGCAGTGCCTGGGGTCAGACTACTTTTAAAAATAAATTTAGAGTGCCTAATTCTTTTCTTTTCCAATTAAGGGGCAATTTAGCGTGGCCATTCCACCTGCCCTGCACATCTTTGTGTTGTGGGGGTGAGACCCACGCAGACACGGGGAGAATGGGCAGACTCCACACGGACAGTGATCTGGAGGGTCAGGATTGAACCCGGGTCATCAGCACCCTGAGGCAGCAGTGCTAACAACTGCATAAACCATGCCACCTTCTGGGGTCAGACTTTGGCATAGATTGAGGAGAACCAACGCTCACGTCTTGGCGGGTTATCATCACCCTCCTGCCTTGACAATGACCCACTGACAGTCCCATCACCCTGGAGTGAGGTTACATACACCCTGGGAGGGTGAAACAGGGTGCGTGAGGGGAGGAATGTGGGGAATGAGAGAGGAATGGGGGAGTAGGGAAGCCGGCGAGATGGAGGGGCAGATGGGGTGTGGGTGCGATGACTCATGAGGCCACGTCCCATGTGGTGGGTGAGGATTCGGGGCTCCTGGCCTCCTAGGTTTGATGGACCCTCCCCGCTGCTGCCTGTCCTCCATCTTCCAGTTGGTCCTGTGGGTCCTACCCAGGCTCGTCCTGGTCCGGCATCTGCTTGTCCTCCTCCTCCTCAGAGGTGGCCACCTATTCCTTCACCTCTAGCACACCGCCCCGCTGCTGTGCCAGGTTGTGGAGGACACAGCAGACCACCACACAGCAGCCGACCCTTAGAAGGGTGAACTGCAGTGCACCACCAGAGCAGAGCACTCAAGGCATCGGAACCACATTTTGAGGAGTGTGATGCACTCCTCAATGACAGCCCGGGTGGCTGCATGGTCCTCTTTGTATTGGGTCCCCGCACCAGACACTGGCCTATGTATTGGTGTCATTAGCCAGGTCCTCAGTGGGTACCCCTTATCCCCCAAGTGCCAACCGCCCATCCTGGTCTGGTCCCAGGGCCAGCTCAAGGCATCGGCAACTCGGGCAGTCGCCCGGGGCGCCATGTGCTAGGGGGCGCCAGAGACTCGGGTCCCGCGCATGCGCAGTTGGGCAGGTGCCAACCAGCGCATGCGCGGTGGCCGCCCTCCCCCAGGGCGGCCCCACCCGGTCCGCCCCCCCCCGCTCGGTCCGCTCCCCCCGCCCCCCCTCGGTCCGCCCCCCCCCCCTCGGTCCGCCCCCCCCCTCGGTCCGCCCCCCCCCCCTCGGTCCCCCCCCGCCCCCCCCCTCGGGTCCGCCGCCCCCCGCCCCCCCCTCGGGTCCGCCGCCCCCCCCCCCGGGTCCGACCCCCCTCGGGTCCGCCCCCCGCCCCCCCCTCGGGTCCGCCCCCCGCCCCCCCCCTCGGGTCCGCCCCCCGCCCCCCTCTCGGGTCCGCCCCCCTCCCCCCCTCGGCCCCCCCCCCTCGGGCCCCCCCTCGGGCCCCCCCTTGCCCCGCCCCCCTCGGCCCCGCCCCCCCTCGCCCCCCCCTCGCCCCCCCCCCCCTCGCCCCCCCCCCCCTCGGCCCCGCCCCCCCCCAAGGGCGCCGAAGTTCAGCTTGCCCGGGGCGCCAGCAACCCTAGGGCCGGCGCTGTCTGGTCCTCGAAGAGGCCGGGGATGTCCAACTGCCCCAGGATGTAGTTGTCGTACACAATCCCTGGGAAGTGAGCACACATGTGCATGATCTTCATGTGGTGGTTGTACATGAACTGTATGTTCAGGGAGTGGAACCCCTTCCTGTTAATAAATGGCACTCCCTGATGGCCTGGTGAGCGCAAGATGACATGCATGCCGTCTATTACCCCCTGGACCTGGGGAATCCTGGCGATGGCGGAGAATCCTGCTGCCCAGGCACCTTGTTAGGCCTGGTCCATGTCAAAGTTTATATAGTTGGCTGCCCGGGCAAACAGGGCATCAGTGGCCTGACGGTTGCACGTGTGGGCTGTTGCTTGTGAGATGCCGCACAAATCCCTGCAGGAACCCTGGAATGATCCTAAGGTATAGACATTCAGGGCTGTGGTGACATTGATGGCTACCAGGAGCCAGTATCCTCCACCTCCCCGTGGTGCTAAGTCCACAAGAACATGGCACAAGTGCCACACCGTCCCCTTGTTGAGGCGGAGCCCCCTGCAGCACACGCTCTCCATCATCTATTTCAAAGACCAGCAACACCTGTACACCCTGGGCCATGGCTGGCCTCCCCCTCTGGGTCCCTCCCTGGCCTGATGGGTGGCCAGGTCCTCAGGGTGTGGAGCGAGGCTCTGCACATGGGCCACAGCCTTGACATTCTGTCGACACTGCTGCCACGGCCTTCTCCGGCACCTGGCCACCTAGCCTGCCAGCAGCACCACGGGGGCAGCCCTCTGTGGAGTCCAAGATATCATCCATCCCGTGTAATATCTGTAAGGGATTGGAAAGGGTGGGAGACTAACAACCAGCGGTGTCTTCCCCCCCCGGGACCCTCGATTTCCCCATTGCTGCCCCTCTCCCCCCAACCCCTCCACATCCCCTGCCATCCGACACGCCCTGCCCACGCATTCCCGGCCGCAGCGGGGATCCGTGGCCACCGGACTCCACACCCTGTACCGCAGACACCCGCACATAACGTTACCTGTACTGGGTGCTGGTCCCCTTACCGGTGTACACACCTACCCTCTGGTCGTGGAAATGTCCCCGGCGCTGGTGCCCAACAAGTGTGTGTTTGGATGTTGGCTACTGCATGCGTGATGTTGCTTCCTGCAGTGTTCAGGCACAGTGTCCAGGCATCATGGTCTTATTGGCATGCTGGGCAATATCACCCACATACATGGCAAACCCACCCATGGGCATCCAATTGGGAGCTTGAAATGCTCACTTAACTACAGTCGCCAATTCCCTATTAGCAATAGCCTTTAGCCGCGGGCAGTGGGGGGATATGGGTTGTCGGTGGGGCAGACAGACAGGGACTGGGGTTGCCCCCGGCATGGATGTACATGATCCAGAAGGTGGCATGGCGGACCCGTGGGCGCTGAGACAACCCCCCCCCCCCAGCCCATGGACGACCCTCCACCACGGATGGTGGCCCACCCCGGCCGAGACTGACCCTCCTCCCCCCCCCCAATCACCGGGGTAACAACCCCCATACCCCCGGGCTCCTTGCTGGGAGCGAAGATGGCTACTCACCTCCCCAGGTCCCCGCAGCAGCCATTCCACCTGCTTCACCTTTTTAAAAATGAATACTAATCGACGCCAGGGCCACCACTTGCTGGGAAGGCAGTTAGATCATGGGAGGCCGTCAGATAGGAGGTAGCTCTCGTTAATTGAATGGAGATTGGCCTTTGGTGGTGATTATAGGTTTCTCGCCAAGCCATGGCGGGCTCCTGATTTCGCCAACGGGAGCGGGCTGGTTCGACTGCAAACCGATAGGTGTATGGTGCGGTTCTCAATTTTGGCCGAAGGGCCACGTTGCCCTCGTGCTCAAACGCAACATGGCCATTAAATCGCACCCTTTGTTTGCAAACTGAGATTGCTGAGCTGCTCCCAGATGAGAAAGTGAAATTGATTTTGTGAGTTGCCAGTGTATGATTTAGTCGGCCTGATGATAATCTTACTTAATTGCGTGTCGTTGTTCCAAGGTACAAAAGAGCTTTGTTTTTGTTCTGGTCCTGCATCAAATAATGGCAACTTCTTGTCTGGTCCTAAGTGCTAATCATACCACCGTTTCTGTATAGTGAGCGCATTCAATGTGACTCAAATCCTTTAATAATTGTAATGCACTTTCTAACGTGGAACTCAGTGAGCTGAAGATCTTTAATACATCGGGGCACATTTATAAAGAGGCTAAACCAACCTTTCGCCAGGTATCTGCTGATATTATTAAACAGCGAGTACTCTGACACACTAAATACCACCAGACAGTACTGTCTGTTTGGCCCCCTTTGAACAAACTGCTCTATTGTTCAACATAGGGAAGTTGCCTCTAATTATCTCTTCATAATTATTGAGCTATTGTGTAGCAGTCAGCATACCTGCATGCAATTAAACATCAAAAGTAGGGGCTAGGATGAAAAGAAAAGTCTTGCAATTCAGCTCACTTTAGAAATGGTCCTCAGCAGTTGAGTTTATGGCATGATGGATATATATGTAAGAGGCATGGAGCCCTCGCCTCCACCACTCACCAACCGTAACTGCTCGAGCATCTTGTTCAGTAAGGAAAAATGGTTTCTGTGCAAAACCCTCCAGGCCTCTCTCTCTCTGTGCGGAAACCATTCTACAATTCTACTCTCTGGTGAATTAATTTCCAGCCAATGCGTGGCAGAAAGAGAGCTGGCCAATTTTAACTGCAGTTCTGCGTGGGCCCCACAAAGGAAGTAAAAATGTTTACCTGTTGGGGCCTCTTCTGGTCTCAGTTCCTCTTCTCGCTATCTTCACTTGCCTGGGAAGCTACAGCAGCTGCCCCATTAGACAACTAGTTAAACCTGCACTGGGGTCTCAAGGACATTGTCAGGGGCTGTCATGCATGTGTAAAAACAAGACCGTGCCAGCTTTGGGCAGGTGTAGCAGCTTCCAATGCAGAACAGTGGGTTCCCGGCAACCTCCAGATGGGTAGGTAACCTCGACGACTTTAACTACCCACCTGCTGTGTTGAAATGATCGATTATAGAGCCAACTACATAGACAAGGCTGGAAGACTTTTGCCTCTCAAGGACACTTAAAAATTAGTTGCATTGTTTTGACAATCTAGCCACTTTTATGGTTACATTTCCCAAGTGAAAACCCATGATTTACTAAATTACTCTAAAATTACTCTTGCACATCCTCGATTCTAATTGCTTCACCGGAGATGATGTGTGTCATAACCCACCACACGGGACCTACGGGGTGGGGATAATTGTCTTCCTTGTGTCTCCGGCGGAGTACAAGCTTCCTCATTTGGGGGGGTGGGGTTAACCCTATCCATACTGTATATAAGGTCGGCCAGTTTGGCACTGCCTTGTAAATAAACCGACTGTAATAAGTAGCACGGGACATACAGTGTGGGGGTGATTGTTCCCCGTGCTCCTCAGGGAGTATGAACTCCTCCACTAGGGCGGGGTAGCTTATCTGTCCGTACCTGTATAAAAGGTCGTTCAGTGTGTAACCGACCAACAAGAGAGAGAGAGAGAGAGAACCCGGTTAAGTTGACCGGGCCTCATGTATGAACTGTTGTAAAATAAATGTCTTTATTTAAATCTCACGGTGGACTCCCGCTCCTTATTAAACCTACATTTGTTTGTACAGAGCTTCCCAGTAAAATACAGAGCTTCCCAGTAGAGCCGGCTTCCACATTGCTGGAGGAGTTGCTGACGGCAGGGGGACTGGAGATGGGAGTAGTATCGGCGGTTTACGGGGCTATTTTGGAGGAGGAGAAGGCGCCGCTGGAAGGAATCAAGGCAAAGTGGGAGGAAGAGTTGGGAGTATGGAGGAGGGGTTCTGGTATGAGGTGCTCCAGAGGGTGAACGCTTCCACCTCGTGTGCGAGGTTGGGGCTGATACAGCTGAAGGTGGTGTGTAGAGCGCACCTTACAAGGGTGAGGACGAGACAGCTCTTTGAAGGGGTAGAAGATGTGTGTGAACATGGCGGGGGAGGGGGTGGGGGGGGCGCCAACCACGTTCATATGTTTTGGTCCTGTCCAAAGCTGGAGGATTACTGGAAGGAGGTTTTTAGGGTAATCTCTAAAGTGGTGCATGTGAAACTGGACCCGGGCCCTCGGGAGGCCATATTCGGGATGTCGGACCAGCTGGGGTTGGAAACGGGCGCGGAGGCAGATGTTGAAGCCTTCACCTCGTGGATCACCCGAAGGCGGATCCTGTTAGGGTGGAGATCAACCTCTCCATCCTGTGCCCTGCCGTGGAGGGGGGAACCTGCTGGAATTCTTGAGCTTGAAAAGGTCAAATTTGAACTGAGGGGAAAGATGGAGGAGTTCTGCAATTCATGGGCGTTATTCATTATGCACTTTCGAGAATTGGATTATATTGACATTAGGTGGAGGGGGCTGGGAGGGTTGGGGGGAGGGGGGACTGTATTTGTTAATGGCGACTATGGGTGATTCCTGGTTCCTTTTTGTCATTTGTTTTTGGGAACATGCGGGCTAATGTTTGGGGTTTGGTGGGAGAATGGGATTGTTGTTATTGACATTGCATTCATTACTGATTATGGGCAGCACAAGTGATTAGCTCTGTGGCTTCACAGCGCCAGGGTCCCAGGTTTGATTCCCTGCTGTGTCACTGTCTGTGCGGAGTCTGCACATCCTCCCCGTATGTGCGTGGGTTTCCTCCGGGTGCTCCGGTTTCCTCCCACAGTCTAAAGACGTGCAGGTTAGGTGGATTGGCCATGATAAATTGCCCTTAGTGACCAAAAAAGGTTAAGAGGGGTGATTGGGTTACGTGGATAGGGTGGAAGTGAGGGCTTAAATGGATCGGTGCAGACTCGATGGGCCGAATGGCCTCCTTCTGCACTGTATGTACGATTGTTTATTGTTGGGTGTAAATTTGGGAGACAATGTGAAAAAGGAGGAGTATAAAAATATATATTTTTTTAAAAGCCCTACGTTTAAGACAACTCGGGGTGGACTATTAGTGACTCACAAAAGTGTACCTCCAGCTGCCATGCCCTACGCCCTGGAATACCCTCCCGAAATCTCTCCACCTTTCAACATCTCCTGTCTTCTTTAATTTGCTCATTAAAACCAACCTCTTTGACCAATCTGTCCTCGTGTGGCTCAGAGTCAGACTTTGGCTGACAATGCCCCAGGGGATGTTTAATTATGTCAAAGATAAATGCAAGCTTTGTTGTTTATTAAATAGGATGCAACGCAGAAACCGGAATTTTGAATTGTAGCCCCCTCGGAAAAGTACCATCTTGTGTTGCAATGGGTAGCGTCCCTGCCTTTGTGCTCCAGATTTGAATCCCACTCCAGGACTTGGTGACCATGGAAGGTGCATACACCACGTAGCCAAACGGATTGAGTATTGACCTGTAAATCTTTCCAATACGCTCCAATAGCAGGCGCTAAGAGCGGATGTGGTTCCTGGTTAGTCATGCGATGGAATGAAAATTGGAACCTTAATTATCACTATCCATAGATCTGGACTAGAGCGTGCATGCCGCCATGGCAACTTGGACTCCCGGTGTGAATTGTGATGCACCAACAGGGAAATACCTTGTAGACAATAAAAGCCAGCTTCCTCCTCTGCTATGTAACTAAAGCTCCCCGCACAAAGATCTATTCCAAACCAGCACTGTCTCCAATGTACGCCACACTGCGCCGTATTCACGCACAAAAAGATGTGCGTTGGCTCTTTTGAATGCTCTGCCAATTTCTAACATCAGGAATATCCTGTGAGTGCTTTCGGGAAAGGCTGCTCACGCCAACCTGGAGCGAATATGGAGAGGCGGTGGTGGTGGATAGGGGGGGGTGGGGGTGTTATACCATGGGGGAAGCAGATTACCAACAGGCGGAGAGGGCCAGTAGTCTATTTGGCCCCCATTAGAATGAGAGGTGACGGATATTGAGAGGCTGTAGATTTAGAACTGAGAGTGGTGAATTTGTGGATCTCGTTGCCCCACAGTGCGGTGGAATCGGAGTCATTAAATGGTTTCAAGAAAGAGATAGATATATTTATGATTTTAAAAACAGGTTAACGGGATAGGGGGAACAGGTGGGTAGGTGGATTTGAGACCAGGAAGAGATCAGCTATGATCTGATCTGATTGAATGGCGGAGCAGACTCGAAGGGCTGAATTGCCTACCTCTGCTCCTAATTCCTAATTCCTATATTCCTATGTTCACCAGTGATTGGTGGGAATAGGGGTGGGGAGGTGTATAAAGAAGTGCTGCCCTGATTAGGCAGGCTCACTCTCTTTTCCCACCTCCAGCATTTACTCTGCTGCAACCATCTGCGGTTCACTCGAAAAAGTATAGATGTTGAGATGCAAAAAAGGTCATCAGCTGCTGCAAGAGTCACTAATGCAGAGACCAAGGCGTAAGTGAATATGAATGATTTTTAAAATTAAACTTTGAGGACAAGGTCCCTGTTCTGAAGACTCTGACTCCAGGATTGTTCTACTCTTCAGGGGCAAATAGGCGACAGGTTTAGATAAAGGATCTGGATCGGCGCAGGCTGGGAGGGCCAAAGGGCCTGTTCCTGTGCTGTCTTTGTTCTTTGGTCCCGAAACAATGGGAATGCCAAGCCCAAAATGGCCGCCTGGTGAGTCCTCCTCTTCTCAGCTACACTTCTCAATTTTGGGCAATCGTCCTGAACTCAGGGGCAATAAGGAGGGAGAAAAAAAAAACAATGACACAATATCGTTGGCCTGTGCTTTGGGGGAAGTCAGTGGTAGAAACACATTTGTTTCCCAGCGTCTACTTTCCGCGACTGAATAATAAGCATGCGACACAGTGCAAGCCATAGGTTTACGAGAAGAATAATGGAACCTTTGTTTATTGCGTAACGATCCCAGATCTACCCATGTGGCGATTCCATCACTCTGTCACAATCCGCTTCCTTTGTCAGACCGTTTGACAGAGGCGGTAGATTGCTTTACGGGTGACGGCTATTATCAATGAAGAGGGAGCTGATGATTATCTCCGTGAAAGCTCAGAACTGCTTTATGGAGGAGAAATGAAACCAGCAGCGCAGCGTTTATCAGGAGGTTTACAGAACAGACATTTGGAATGCTGAAAATGACTTTCAGATGCACAACTGGCTTCGCTGATATGCTACAGCACAATTGTCCAAAAGCCTTTGCACATTGTCCCGCAGCTCCAGGCTGTGAGACAGGAGGCCCACAGGGACAAAAATGCTTCGAATGAACTGTATTTCAAAAGAGGCTCCTGTGAAAGGGGCCACAGTAAACTGCAGTTCGGATTTAATTGCTTGTGCACAGATTTCCCTCCTTGGGCATCTCAAGCTGCAGAGAATCCAGCTGCTTAAGAACAGGAGTCAAACAAAATGGCTGCACAGTCTGTAAACCTCTCAGTTTGCAATAAGCAGATGTCACTGAGAACTGACGGAAATCACCCTTAAGTCCAGGCAGCAACAACGATCATCTTCATTGGCTCTTTAATCTGTCAAGAAGGGAGAGCTGGCTGGAAAGATAGTGGTGACGCAGGTTAAACAATTCATTAAACTATTTATAGGGTGAGCAGATTTGAAAAACGGGACTCCCTGAGGAAATAATCCCTCACAACCTGAACACATTCATCTCCTTTTATCATGGTACTATATCATGGTACTATCAGAAACAAGTGAAGTGGGCTTTATTTGGTTCCTTTTCTTCTTTCCAAGCACAATTCCCCACCAACAACAGAGGAAATCACACCATGTAAATGTAAAGGACTCGGAAATTTGCTTCCCACTCTACTGCCACCAATTTCCGCAAATGCGTTCCATGTGTAATCCAGAAATGTAAGATCACCCTGTCAGAAAAAGCTTCACACAAACTGAACCGACTGTGTGACAGAGTTTCACACAAACTGAACCGACTGTGTGACAGAGTTTCACACAAACTGAACCGACTGTGTCACAGAGTTTCACACAAACTGAACCGACTGTGTGACAAAGTTTCAAACAAACTGAACCGACTGTGTCACAGAGTTTCACACAAACTGAACCAACTCTGGGACACAATGTCAAACAAACTAAACTGACTGTGACAAAGAGTCCCATAAACTGAATAATTTAGAACAGCACAGCACAGAACAGGCCCTTCGGCCCTCAATGTTGTGCCGAGCAATGATCACCCCACTCAAACCCACGTATCCACCCTATACACGTAACCCAACAACTCCCCCTTAACCTTACTTTTTTAGGACACTACGGGCAATTTAGCATGGCCAATCCACCTAACCCGCACATCTTTGGACTGTGGGAGGAAGCCGGAGCACCCGGAGGAAACCCACGCACACACGGGGAGGACGTGCAGACTCCGCACAGACAGTGACCCAGCCAGGAACCGAACCTGGGACCCTGGAGCTGTGAAGCTGTGTCACAAAGCGTCACATAAACTGAACCGACTGTCAAAGCGTCAAACAAACTATACTGACTGTGTGACAAAGTGAGACAAGGCTTCACACAAACTGAACCAGCTGTGAGACGAGACACAATGTCACGTAATCCGAACCGATTGTGTGACAAAGCTTCACACAAACTGAACTGACAGTGTGATTGTGGTAGTCACCACTGTTGTATTGTGTATACTGCATATGAGGATATTACGGTAAGGCCCCTGTACTACAGGTACGGGGGTAGATCCCTGCCTGCTGGCTCCGCCCAGTAGGCGGAGTATAAATGTGTGGGCTCTCCGAGCTGCAGCCATTTCGGCAGCAGCTGTGGGAGGCTCCACATCTCTGCATAATAAAGCCTCAATTACTCTCTACTCTCGTCTCATCATAATTGATAGTGCATCAGTGACACAATGTCAGACAAACTGAACTGACTGTGTGACACAATGTCACACAAACTAAACCGATTGTGTTACTCAGTGTCACACAAACGGACCGAAAGTGTGACAAAGCTTCACACAAACTGAACCAACTGTGGGAGGGTGGCACTGTAGCACACTGGTTAGCACTGTTGCTTCACAGCACCAAAGGCCCAGGTTCGAATCCCACCTTGGGTCACTGTCTGTGCGGAGTCTGCACGTTCTCCCCCTGTCTGCGTGGGCTTCCTCTGGGTGCCCGGTTTCCTCCCACAAATCCCAAAAGACGTGCTTGTCAGGTGAATTGGACATTCTGAATTCTCCCTCAGTGTACCGGAACAGGCGTCAGAATGTGGCGACTAGGGGATTTTCACAGTAACTTCATTGCAATGTTAATGAAAGCATACTTGTGACAATAATAAAGATTATTATTATTAATATTACTCAATGTCACACAAACTGAACCGACTGCGTTACTCCTGTTCACCGACGTTGAGGATATCCCTAAAGCATTTCCTTAATCCTCTTGGGAGTCTCCTGCCACGACCGGGCGGATGCAGGTGGAACAATTACTTCAGGAGTCTGGTGTCAGGAATATGAATGGCATGGGTGGCACAGTAGCACAGTGGTTAGCACTGCTACCTCACAGCATCAGAGTCCCCATTCCATTCTGACCTCGGGTGACTGTGTGGAGTTTGCACGTTCCCCCGTGTCCGTGGGTTTCCTCCGGGTGCTCCGGTTTCCTCCCACAGTCCAAGGATGTGCGGGTTAGGTGGATTGGTCATGCTAAATTGCCCCTTAGTGTCCAGGGACGTACAGGTAGGATTACGGGGACGGGGCTGGGTGAAGGGCGTGTCGGGGGGTGGACCTGGGTGGAGTTCTCTTCCGTAGGTTCGGTGCAGACTTGATGGGCCGAATGGCATCCTTCGGCACTGTAGGAATTCTATGATTCATGCAACCCCCACACTGAGCTACCTGCGTCCTCTAATTCTGATCACTTGTGCATTCATCGAATTTACAGTGCAGAAGGAGGCCAATCGGCCCATCGAGTCTGCACCGGCTCTTGGAAAGAGCACCCTACCCATGGTCAACACCTCCACCCTATCCCCATAACCCAGTAACCCCACCCAACACTAAGGGCAATTTTGGACACTAAGGGCAATTTATCATGGCCAATCCACCTAACCTGCACATGTTTGGACTGTGGGAGGAAACCGGAGCACCCGGAGGAAACCCACGCACACACGGGGAGGATGTGCAGACTCCTCACAGACAGTGACCCAAGCCGGAATCGAACCTGGGACCCTGGAGCTGTGAAGCAATTGTGCTCTGTGCCACAATGCTACCGTGCTGCCCAATTACAATCGGCAAAACCATTGGTGGTCGAGCCTTCAGTTGCTGAGGCACCAGGTTCTGTACCTCCCTACACCTCACTGTCTCTTTACCTCACTCTACCAGCAGAAAGTCCCATGGGAACGTCACACTGGCATAAAACCAATTTTTGGACTCGCCTCCAATTCCCCCCCCCCAACCCACACGCCCATCCGCCCTCGAACCCACTGACAGAATTCCATGCCGAGAGGAATAGAGATTCGGGGACTAGGACAGGAATGTGCAGCTGATATAGATGATCCGCCTCATCCTTATTAAATGGCGGAACAGGCTCAAAGGACTAAATGGCCACTCCTGTTCCAATTTGTTATGAAAGTCAGCCATGCATTTCACAGTTAAATACCAAAGGAGACCAAAGCTATTCATGGCTGCTCGGAAAGCTGATGTTTATTTTGACTGCAATAAAATATTACTGGGCTGCACAGTGAAAATATCACCCAGGGACACAGCTTAAAGCACTGTTTTACTTGCAGAGACTTGCCTTCTATTCCAATTCCATTCTATTAAATTGTAGAGTTGAATTCTAATGCAAATTGAATTATAATTTTGCCCCAAGAGTTTGCCACATTATATTTACACGTGAGTGATTAAACGAATCAGTCTGATCTGCTTTAAACTAGTTAGGGCGCGATCGAGCGGCTTCGTCATGCCCGACTCGGAGAGGTGACGAGGTCATTGGACCTCTTGAGAGGCCTCGTCCTGGCACTAAGTCAGGAGCAATGAGGCTGTAAAATCACTTCTGGAATATACATTTCCAGGTAAAACTTCTTCATGATGGTTACAGGCAGCGTAATTCTCCGTTGGCGGGACCCTCCGCTCTGCCGGCAGCGCACCCACGCCTGCGGGTTTCCTGACAGTATGGGGTGGCCGGCTGCCAGAACAGAGAATACTGTTGCCGGCGATGGTGCGCCACGCAGGAAAACACGGCTGGCAGACTGGAGAATCGGCGCCATTGGCGCCGGCGCGTTTGGTTCTACGCAGCCGGCCTGCCGATTCTCCGGCCTGGATGGGCCGAGTGGTCGCTCTAAAAAGGCAAAATCCCACCGGCACCGTCCACACCTGACCGCAGCCAGCGGGAACTCTGCGCGTAGGGTCGGAGTGCTGCCTGTGGGGTGGGGGGGGGGGCCTCCGATGAGGCCTGGCCCGCGATCGGGGCCCACCAATTGGCGGGCCGGACTCTCGCTCCCCGGGCCTATTTTCTTACGTGCCATCCCCTGAAGTCCCGTGCCATGCTGCGTCGGGGCTGGCGCGTTGAGGGAGGCCACCGCGCATGCGCGGGTTGGTGCCGGCGCCTCTGTGCATGTCCTCGTTGACGCCGGTGCCACTGCGCATGCTCGGATCCCGTGGCCCACAGTTCCCGCCGGGATGGGAGGCTGGAGCGGCGTGAACCGCTCCAGCGCTGTGCTGACCCCCTGCAAATGAATGGCAGATGCAGTACAATTTGGAGAAATGCGAGGTTATCCACTTCGGTAACAAAAATGGGAAAGCAGACTATTATCTAAATGACCATAAATTAGGAGAAAGGGACGTGCAACAAGACCAGTTTCTGAAGGTAAGTATGCGGGTGCAGCAGGTGGTAAAGAAAGCAAATGGTATGTTGGCCTTCATAGCGAGAGGATTTGAGTACAGGAGCAGGATTGTCTTGCTGCAATTATTATTTTATTTTTAAAATTTTCCAATGAAGGGGCAATTTAGCGTGGAAAATACACCTACCCTGAACATCTTTGTGTTGTGGGGGTGAGACCCACGCAGACACGTGGAGAATGGGCAAACTCCACACAGACAGCGACCTGGGGCCGGGATCGAACCCAGGTCCTCAGCGCCGTGAGGCAGATGTGCTTGCCACTGTGCCGCCCTGCCTGTCTTGCTGCAATTATACTGGGCCTTGGTGAGACCACACCTCGTATATTGTGAGCAGATTGGTCTCCTTATCTGAGGGAGGATGCTCTTGCTCCAGAGTGGGTGTAGTGAAGGTTTACCAGAGTGATTCCTGGGATGGCAGGATGCATGTATGAGGGATGAAAGGACATTGTGGGGGCAAGTTGGGATTAGGCTATTGATCTAGATGATCAGCCATGGTTATAATGAATGGCAAAGTAGGTTTGAGGGGGCCGAATGGCCTTCCCCTGCTCCCATGTTTCTATGGGAGCACTATGTCAATAAGTTCACGTGGACCTCACAATATTCTTCATGCCTCGGAAATATGCAACAATAACACACCAAGGCTGGAATTCTCCATTTGGGAGAGGAAGGACGGGATTCTCTGACCCCCACAGCTCAGTGTTTCTCGGCGGCACGACATTCGCTGGTGGTGGGATTCTCTCTTCCCACTGCTTTTCAACGGGATTTCCCAGGTCGGTTAGCTCAGTTGGCTGGACAACTGGTTTGTGATGTGGAACAACCCCAACAGCGTGGGTTCAATTCTCATACCAGCTGAGGTTATTCATGAGGTTATTCAACCTTGTCCCTCGCCTGAGGTGTGGTGATCCTCAGGTCAAATCACCACCAAATCAGCTCTCTCTCAGCGGGGAAGAGCAGCCTATGGGACTATGGCAAATTTCACTTTCATCACAGCTCAGGCCATCGTGTCCTCGCCCGTATTAATGTCCACTGGGGTTGCTGCTTAGTGATCAGGAGAAGAAATCCTGCTCGTATTTTCTGCCTCCCTCCCCAGCCCATTTACACTGAAGACATGTCTGCAATCTGTTGCTGCCTTTTGTCCCAATCGGTCCTCAAAGCTGGAAGTGCAGACTCAAATGACAGCGTGACAAGTACTGTGACATCATTACATATAACCCCGTTGAGCGACATTTTGGAAGCACCAGCACTTTATCGGTCAAAGCACCAATTCTGCCAATACAATGAGGGGAGTACTAGTAAAGAGCAGTCCGCAGGACCTGTGAGTTCCAGAGGCTGGGGTTAACATTAGAAATGGATAGAGTGTTCGGTTAGCAAGAAAGGACACAAGGTGGATGAATGGTACAGGGAGATCCAGAACTCCAAGTACTCACTGTAGCTAAAGGAACTTTTGTGTCAGTCCAGTTCTGTAGTGAGCCAAGAATAGTCCGTTCCGAATATTCACCTTAAAAGAAGTATTGTTAGCTGCCAAGGATCACCTGTCCTGCTGCAGGTGTGAGTTTCAGGCTATTTTTAAACTGGCATCGTATGAATAAGAAAGGAGTGTTTTAATAAAAGGGGTCATCTCTAACACGTTGACACAAATGGGCTGTCCAGCATATGTTGAATTGGACTACGGGGCAGCCAGACAACTTGTCAGATGACCTGCGCCGGAATTGTCCAGTCGCCGGGATTCAGTATTCCCACTGGCAGTGCACCCCGTCAGCGGGATTTGTGGTGTGTGGAGTGGTCTCAACGAGAAACCCCATTGACAAGCGGCGGGAAGGTAGAATCCCACCGCAAGTGGACGGTGTGACGCCGAGAAACATGGGGCTGGGCTGGGAGAATCTCGCCCATGGTCCTTTAGAAAGATCAACGTTTCATGCTCTGAAAACCAAGAGTGAATATTTCAGCGTCCTGTCTTAATTGGGACAGGGTCTAATGTACATCCAGTGCTGGTAGACAGGTGTAAATAGTAGAGTGTGTAATATTTTCCAAATATTTATTTACTTTCCATTTAAAAGTTATTATAGATTCTACTTACAGCCCTGTTTCTGTTAAGCAATTCACATCCTGACAACAATTTTTTATACATATATATATATTTTTCTATGTGTTTGTGTGCTTGGCACCTTTAACCCATTAAACATCCCGAGGGCTTCATTTTAAAGCAAAGGACCAGACTTTCACTTCCAGGTTGAGTGCACAGAGATGGAAGAATTCCCAACTCTGCGAACCCGGCCTTTAAAGAATAGTCACCCACAGGATGGATTGTGTTTCCGGTTGGTGCGGGCTGGATCAGGAGGCAGACACACCAGCCCTGGAATGAGTGTGGAGGCTGCCAGGTGCAGGGGGAGTTGGGCGGAAGGCCTGCCCCTGTACTCCAACACTTTGTTTAAGTTATTTGTACAAAGATAAAAACAAATAAAAAGCCCTCCAGCCCTTATCCCTCACCCCTCTCAACCCCAAACACTCCTCATGCCAACCAATGCTCCTTTACCTATCCCCATGGTCCCTCATAACCCCAATGACCCCCACATCGTCATGGACCTTGACAGCCCCTCTGCCAACTTAATGGTAACTCATGCCAACATGCATCACAACCACCACTCTTTCCCCCCACCTCCTCCATGTCAACCTAACTCATACCCTTTGAAAGTTCCTTGACAGTTTTGTCAGTTCCTTGACAACCTTGACAGCTCAACAGTTCTTTGACAGTTCTTTGACAGCTTGACAGATATTTTACGTACATTAATGCATACCCTTAACAATCCCAAAAGGTGCATCTTCTCTTCCAAAGGTGTCTTGGTACCCTTGCTACAGGAGTTACCCTACCTCTCCAAAGGAGTACTCTGGTTGTCCAAACAAATCCAACCAAGGTCAGACGAGCCCCATCTGGTCTAAGCTGCACACGCAGGGTTTCACACTCCCTGCTTATGAAAATCTCATTTCGTTGGAGGCAGCTTGTGACTTAAATAGCCATGTGTGAACGTGGGCCCGTTTCCAATCCCGCTCCCACAGAAATAAAGAATGCTGTGTTCAGGCGATTTTTGGCAATTTCTAGGAATTCCACCAAATGGACCGCCTCTCTGTCATAGCATAAATCTGGGTCAAAGTATGACACCAAGCAGAATGAGGTCAGTTGACCAAGAGCTCGGTCAAAGAGGTTGGTTTGTAAGCGCCTCAAAGAAGGAAAATTATCTTGGGAGGTGGAGCGAAGGGAATGCATTGCAGAGCTTGAGGCTAAGGCAGCTAAAGGTGTGACTACCAATGGTGGAGCAATTACAATCAGTGAGGCCTAGGAGGCCGGCATTAGAGGAGCGCAGATATCACAGAAGGTTGCGTGGCTAGTAGAGATTACAGAAAAAGGGAAGGGCAAGGCGCTGGAGGGATATGAAAACAAGGCCGAGACATTGCTTGACCATGAGCCAGCACAGGTCAGAGAGCACAGAGGTGATTGCAGAACTGGACGTGCTTTGAGTTAAGACACAGACAGCGGAATTTTGGATGACCTCACATCTCTGGAGTATGGAATTTGGGGGAACAGTCAGGAGCGCATCGGAATTTTCGAGTCTAATGAGACAAAGGGCATGGGTGTCCTAAAAACAAACATACACCTCACCTCTCCTTTTGGTGATGATTTTAAATTGACACCCTTTAGCTTCTGACTCATTAACCAGTAGAAATACTTTGCCCTTTTTTACCTGTCTCAGACACTTCTAATTATGAACACTGTAGTCATGTCTCTTATCTGTTTTAAAGAGAATCTGTAGCTCTTACCCAGTCTTTGCTCACAGAATCATAGCATTTACAGTGCTAAAGTAGGTCATTCGGCCCATCTAGTCTGCACCAGCCCTTGGAAAGAGCACCTTGCCTAAGCCCACAACTCCACCCTATCCCCGTACCCAGTAACTCAACCTAACCTTTTAGGACACTAAGGGGCAATTTAGCATGGACAACCCACCTAACCTGCACATCTTTGGACTGTGGGAGGAAACCGGAGCACCCGGAGGAAACCCACACAGACCCGGCGAGAACGCACAGTGACCCAAGCCAGGAATCGAATCTGGGACTCTGGAGCTGTGAAGCAACAGTGCTAACCACTGTGCTACCATGCCGCATCTTACACATGTTTTCTGCTTTCTATTCCAGATGTCACCTTAGTGATCCTCCTCTGTACCTTCTCCATGACCGTATCAATTTTCCTGAAGCAAAATGGACGGCGCATCTAACCAATTTTTGTATAGGTTTAGAATTACATTTATGCTTTTCTATTCTATGCCATTATCTATAAAGCTGCTGGGCTTTATTTCATTTGGTTTACTTTTACACCTTTGTCAACTTTCCCTTTTATTTTTATACGATTACAGTCTGAAGGTGACGCCTTAAATACAGGACAGGACATCACAAAATTTACCCAATATTGTCTTTTGTGCTATTTTTCATTAAGAACATACCTAAGACCATGAGAAATGGGAGCAAGAGCAGACCATTTGGCTCCTTGACCCTAATTCGTTGTAGCTGACCTGACCTTAACTCCATTTTCCTGCCTGTCCCAATAACCCTCGCCTCTCTCAGAAGTCTGTCTATATCAGCCTTGGATATCACAAAATCATAGAATCCCTACATTGCAGACGTAGGCCATTCAAACCATTGTGATTGCACCGACCCTCTGTAAGAGCATTCTAACTAGGCCCACTCCCCGCGCAACCCCATGATTCCACCTAATCTTTGGACACTAAGGGGCAATTTAGCATGGCTAATGCCCCTAACTTGCACATCTTTGGACTGTGGGAGGAAACCGGAGCACCCGCAGCAAACCCACGCAGACACGGGGAGAATGTGCAAACTCCGCACAGTGTTCCGAGGATTTACATAATGACTCCGGCTGGAAATCATGAGGGTTGTGATTGTGATGGCTCCTTTGGTCAAACAGTCTGCCAATACCCATTATCCTGAATCTACCATCAAGATTGGAACTTGGTGAAGTTTTGAGCTTAACCTGCCAGAATCCCAGATGTTTTTAACAGATGTCAAATTTCCCAGTCCACCTCATTGAGATTGTTGATGGGCATAAGTATCGTGTGTCCGATTCCAACAGACAGGGACTGATGGTTGCAAACTTGCCAACTGCCCACTGCAACTGGTATGAGGTTCAAGTATTAGAATACTCCTGGCAAGCAGTGAGTGCTAAATAAGTGTTGCAGGGCAGAGCTGAGCCAAAGGTCAGGGAAGAAATAGTTGTTGGGGGAGGGAGAGTTGGTCTTGGTTCTCAGAAACTCAACGGCTCACCCAAGGATATACAAAGGTCAGTGCTGGAATTTTCTTTCTGTAGCATTGTTGGCACAGATCAGGGTCCTACAAATGAAATAGGACCCTGATCTGCACATTGTGCAAAGGACCCCACCTGTTTTATTGAGAGAGCTGCTCATCTATTTCTTGACCCACTTCAAATTGTGGAGCGCAGAGATTTCCAGACTATCATCTGCACGAACAATGCAATTAGCAATCGGCCATTTTAATAATCTTGGCAAGGTCTACATTGCTTGTTGTACTCCAGAAAGCCTGTTGGTGAAGTACTGAACAGGAGTCAATCTTTAGACATTTATATTTATTTGCAGAGGAGATGAGCCTCAGACACAAAGGAGAGTCACCAGCAGAGGAGCTGGAGGGTTAGGGCAATCAGTGCACAAATAAAGCAGACAGACACAGAAAGAGGAGCACAGAGAATTCTTGTGAGGAGAGGAAGCCAATCACCCTCAGGAAGATGTCCTTTTTTCTGTTTGACAGAAAACAAATCTGGAGTTCTTAGAGGTATTGTGTGAGCTGGCTAAAAAGATCTAACAATTAGAAAACTGTGTGAAAAGCTCAGAGACATTAATGAGCTGGATACTTTCCCAGAAGTGGCCAAACCATGAGCCAGTGTCTGATTGATTGGTCGGTTGAAAAGGAGCTCTGGAAAGCTGCACTATCAGGACTGTCGTGTATTGACGGAGAGAGGGCTTGTGGAAGTGTGTCTTGTTGATGACAATCGTACCTATGAAATACAAAGGTGAAAGCTGTTGTCAGAGAGGACTCCTGACCTATCCTAGCAGAGAATGGTTTTGATTCATCGACATCTGGGTTGTGGGCCCAGCACGCTTCCGCTGCGCCACTATGCTCCCGGTTTCCTGACCTATCCTGTGTGAATAAAGAATAGCATATTGTGGAACTGTGCTGCTATGTAGTGCTACATTGGACTGGGAGTGATGTCAACTCTTATGGTTGTGTAATACGTATCTTTGTTTTATTGGCTAATGCAGTATAACACATTATTGCGCGACCCTCTTATTACCAAAGACCATCTGCTGATTACATTGATGAGATGTATCAAATAACATCAATGTGATCAACTAAGTATACTGTTTGTAGCAAGTCGGTCTTAACTTTTGTCAGCACAATGAACCATGATTTCAGCTTGACCACCAGCAGAAGCCACCAACTGGAGGCTGGGCACTCACACCCACCCAGAGGAGAGGGGCAATCAGAGGACTCTCATGCCATTCTACACAAAATATCCCAGGACATTGACCAGCATCCATCATTCATCTGGTCGATTATAATGACAGAGGAAGGAGTGCGTTCATGGGACTGATAGGGAATTCTCATGACCTGTCATCATCAAAACTGCATCCAATGTGGTCGGGCCTACCCTGAGTGCACTTCACAAACTTTCACCAGACCATCCTGGAGGTTAAACCTCAATGCAGGTTAACCAATATGTTATATGGACATTTTGCACGAGACTCTAAAGGATGCGCAAGGGGTCACTTCACCCTGATGAACCATTTACATTACGACGGGTTCAACCTCATCTGTTTAATCTTCAGTGCCAGTGTGCACCATAAAATGTTCCTGATCTGCAAATGTAATCAAGAAAAAGAACTTTGAACTATTTAGCCACCTCCATCGCTTAAACCAGGTTTCCACTGATGAGCCATCTGCAAGTTCCTCTCCAACTGGATTTTACCTTTTCATTTGAAGTATCCTTTGCCTGTTAATTCATGTCCAATTTGGGCTGATTGTGAGTAACATTAAAATTCAAGCCACAAAAAGTGACATCTTGACGGTAATTTCTTCATTTGGGCGTCATCCAGTATATTTTGTTATTTTGGTTTACAATTTCCCATGTGGAAATTAACAATGTCTATTTATAGGGCTCCCAGTGAATGCCCACCACCTGCGTACAATTAAACACAATGAATATACAATTAGCAGTGCTTGTCACAGTGCTGGCCCTGACCTCAATGAGGCAATAATGTGATCAACACAGGAGTTCCTTTTGCAGCCAAAAGCCTAAACACTGAATAGAAAGCCACTTGACCAACGTTGATTTGCTGGTCGAGCTGGCAGACATTTGCTTTGTTTACCTGACTTGTTCAATCAACTGAAGGAAATTTCCTTCTCCATAATTAGCTTTACATTCACGTTCCAAGTAACTCAGGAGAATTGTTCAGTTCAGATCCATGTATATCTGATACACAGAAACTGTACCCATCATCTGCTCTGTTTTATGTAAGTCTGTATCTCTTTTGCAAGACTTGTGTGCATACAATACTTGCATTTGATTGATTCACAAATGGACAAGACTCCATTGTGCCTTTTTCTGTTTTTAAGCGGACTTGCTGATCTAGCTGATTTTCCTCCAGCATTCTAAATTTGTCACATCGTGTATGTAGTTTGTGGTTACTCCACCCAAATCTATTTTGGACATAAGAACTCTGATCGGGAAAAAAATCCTATAAATCAAACCAACAGCGATGCCTTAAAGGGACACTGCTGCCTGATGATGCTTTGACAGATGTGTGTCTGTAAATGGAAGGATGCTCGATTCATCTAATTGGGAACAAGGTTCCATAGCGAGCGCATTTAGCCATGTGTTACCCGGCGCTCGCAGTGCTGAGAAGCACATGGCTATACCACGCAACTCGCATTGTATAAGGGGCCTTAGCGGGGAATGTACAGTCGAGGCCACACATAATCCTGTTTGTACACTGGGGAGCTCCGCTCACTGGAACTCCCCAGAATAGCGAGGGTACGGGAAGTCATTTAAAAATGGCGTCCCAATCTCCAAGGCCCCTGAAGCAGCCCCTCCAACACCCACGGCACAATCGCGTGCGCACTGCCAAAGTGCCAGACTGACACTGCCAGGGTTGCAGGTGGCACGAGCACTGACAGGGCACCACCCTGCCCAAAGGTCATGGGCCTGGGGCCCTCCAATACCCTGGGAGACCTCCACGAATGCCGTTCCATTTGTGGGGGCCAGTACTGAACGACAATCGCCCAAGGTCTCCGAGGAAAAGGGGATGAACCCCAACACCTCGGGTACCACGAGTCAGACTAACTCTCGCTCTAACATGCAGATTTGTCATAAAGTGATCCTGCCCACAATGGGCGCGATTTACACTGCAATGTCTCGCGAGATCACGTTGGATCTCGTGCGGTATTGTGAGCCAGGTAGATCCCGGGAGCAGGGTCTCCTGGCTTTTATCGGCCACGCTCTGCTGCAGTGAGCTGCTTTTCAGTTGCAGGCTGTGACAATGGCAAGATCAATGTTAAAGTTACACTTTCTATCCACCACTTCAAATATTCAGATGTTTAGTAGAAATCTTGCTGCACCATCTATGTTGCTAATCTATAGCTGCCTCAGTAATAAAAATGCACCCAAGTTTATTCCCATCTGTCCCATGAACCTAACGTGATTGCAAACTCCCTCCCCTGTGTGATTGTAATCTATCTGATGGATGATGAATGCTGCACGGTAGCATAGTGGTTAGCACACTTGCTTGACAGCTCCAGGGTCCCAGGTTCGATTCCCGGCTTGGGTCACTGTCTGTGCAGAGTCTGCACGTTCTCCTCGTGTGTGCGTGGGTTTCCTCGGTTTCCTCCCACAGTCCAAAGATGTGCAGGTTAGGTGGATTGGCCATGCGGCATTGCCCTTACATCTTTGGGTTGTGGGCCCCACGCAGACATGTGGAGAATGTGCAAACACCACACAGACAGTGACCCGGGGCGGGATCGAACCCAGGTCCTCGGCGCTGTGAGGCAGCAGTGCTAACCACTGCGCCACCATGCCATGCGCCGAATGCTTCACAATGATGGTGTCGACCTATGTTGTTCAATTATTCCATTTGTTCCTCAGGGGTCATCTGATTTTTCTACCCTGTGAGATTATTGATCAAATTGAATCCAATTGTATGAAATAATTGTATTGAGTAAAATCATACATCCTCTTCTACGACCACAGAATATAAAAGCAGTACCAGGACCCATGATTTCTCTCCCTCGCCCCAGAATCACCACCACATTTTCAAGCACAGTTAGGGATGGGCAATATATGATGGGCTTGTCAGCAATGGCCACATCCCATGAACAATTTTTTAAAAAATCTCCAGAAGGAACAAAATCACAACAGTGTCGCCACACTGCTCTGCTGAAGGGAATTCTTACCTCATCAAAACTGCTTTCAATGATGTCAAACTTACCGTGAATGCCTTTTACAGGTTCTCACCACGCTCAATGCAGAATAGCCCCATTTTGCACAAATAATAAAGACCATAAAAGGGGCCAAATGAACCACTTACCTGGTCTCTTCCCTGGTTATGAGTTGTAATGACACTGTGAGAGTGTAAACTCTTTGACCAGTCAGTCCAGGGTTTCAGATTCATCTCAATCAATAATAAATTGAAATTTACCATGTCTGCGTGGTTCTCACCGCCACAACCCAAAACGATGTGCAGGATAGGTGAATTTGCCACACTAAATTGTCCCTCACCGATAGATTTTGTATGGATTATCTGTTCACTTTTAAACTTTTTTTGTGTTCTGCTCCTTTTTTATCCGTGGGAGGTATGCAATGATGATACACTTCAGGTTATCTGTGTGTTGAAGCTTCATTTACAGTTGCTTATACATACAACCTGGAGCCTATCATCTCTTTGTCTCTGTAAGAGATAATTGGGCGGATTCACCATTGGCTGACGCCGGAATCGGGAAACGCGATTGGGCGGAGAATCAGTTTTGACGGCAAATCGTAATTCTCCGATGCCGCAACAATGCCGTCAATGTGTTCCACTCCACATGTACAGTAGACACCTTTGGCATATCGTCAACGGGCCTGGCCCGGTACTCGCTGGGGCCTTCCTGATTCTCCGTCTCCACCAGGGCGAATTCCCGACGGCAGGGTTGACTTGTGCTTTTAAAAATCGGGAACCAGGCGCTGTGGCTGATGAGGCAGAGAGGAGGTAGGACACGGAGATGCACAACCTGACACCATCCGGCCTGGCTGAGGTGGGAGAATGGGGCACTGCCAGGGCCAGGAGAGGAGGATGTAACGTGGAAAGGGCTGTGGGGCTGGGGTGACTCCCAACAGGACTGGGGAGGTGTCCTGGCGTGGACCGCCATTGTCGCGGCCTGCAAGGCAGCCATCTTGCTGTGCACCCCAGTGACCACCCACCTTAGCCCCTGGTTCTGCAGCTGTATGGGTGGTCCCGCCCCTGCACCCCAGCCCCCACCATCCAACTTACCACCCCATCACTCCACCCCCCACTCACCCACCCAACCAACCCTGCACCCCACACTCTGCCATATCACACCCCACCCAAACCTGCTGCCACTCGCTGGTGAAGCATCAAGCGGTCCACCCAAGAGCACAGTAGCCCCTACAGGGGGGGTGCCAGACAGGGGATGCAGAGTGTACCTCTGGCAAGGAGAGTGCCAGCCGACGGTACCCCTGACAACAGGAATGGATGCCAGGGCCAGAGGCCCCCACAGTGCTGGGCCCCAATGGGGCCATGGGTTTGGGGTGGGGAATGGGGGGGGGCATGCGGGAGCAGAGTCCGCTGTGCCAACCGGGACCATTATGTAGCCCGTTGGACCTGGTTGGGCACGGGTGGATGCACCATACTAACATGTCAGCCTTTCACCCCCTGCAGACAATGGATAGAATACAACCAGCAATGGTGACCTTTATCCTAGTCGCCGCAGCCCTGGGGGAGACCATAATCTCCCAAACGGAGAATTTTGTGAGTATTTCTAACATGTTCTGTTTTTATCTCAGATCTCCCAGTAGGGGCTTTTCACAGTAACTTCATTTGAGGCCTACTTGTGACAAGAAGTGATTTTCATTCATTTCATTTTAATTACTTGGTTTTGTTAGGATGCAGGCCCATTGTGAAAGATATAAAATACATGACTTTTGAAAAAGATTGGCAAATGACACCATAAGTCTTAAGTTATTGATTTCAAGGCAGTTGTAAAATGGAAAGCTGGGCAAGGGAAGCATGGAAAATCAATGGCAGCAGGTGGGATTCCGGTGGCATGTGGAATTACTGTGGAATCATAGAAACACAGGAAGTAGGAACAGGAGAAGGCCATTCAGCCCTTCGAGTCTGCTTCATCATTCATTGTGATCATGGCTGATCATCCAAGTCAGTAACCTATTCTCGCTTTCCCCCTATATCCTTTGATCCCTTTAGGGTGGCATGGTGGCACAGTGGTTAGCACTGCTTCCTCACATCGCCAGGCACCCGGGTTTGATTCCAGCCTTGAGTGACAGTGTGGAGTTTTCACGTTCTCCCTGTGTCTGCATGGATTTCCTCCGGATGCTCCGGTTTCCTCCCACAGTCCAAAGATGTGTAGGTTAGGTGGATGGCTATGATCAATGTGCAGGGTTATGGGGATGGGGGGAGGGGGGGGGGGTGGAGTGGCTCGAGGCAGGATGCTGCTTCGGAGGGTCGGTGCAGATTCTTTGGGCTGAATGGCCTCCTTCTGCACTAGATTTAACAACCTTAATAATTCTGAGACCTTTTCACCAATCTTCGCCACTTCTAAACTGTCCCAAAAGAGTTTCCAAGAACTTCTGTACATCAAAGTGACGTACTGACCACTGTATCCAGGTCCAGTTGATATTGCTGATATAATGTGAGTATACTATCATCTTCACACAATATTCACCCCGACAAATGAAAGCAGGAATATTTTTTAACAGGAACGAACAGTCATAAAATACATGAATGGTAAATTAATTGTAAAAAGGAAAGACTGAGTAAATGGAGCTGAGTGATTTATTTGGGCAGATTTTAATTGTCTTACAAAGAAGCAAGCCTCTGTTTCCTTCAAGCATGCACTTTGATGCAGAGCCTTGAGGAAATGTAATGAATTGATAGACTTAGTTTCAAAGAGTTTTCTTCCCCCTCCCCTCTGCCTTCCTGTCTTGAAGCAATGGTTCCTACTGGGGTATAGTTTCACAAGAAGCAGTAACTATTCAATCCTAAGTTACTATAGTTCATCCTTGAACAGGGACAGTGTCTGGCAAGATATCAAAGTTGTGATCAGTCCTGTGTTCGCCTACTATAATAATAATCTTTATTATTGTCACAAGTAGGCTTACATTAACACTGCAATCATAGAATCATAGAATTTACAGTGCAGAAGGAGGCCATTCGGCCCATCGAGTCTGCACCGGCTCTTGGAAAGAGCAACCTATCCAAGCCCACACCACCACCCCATCCCCATAACCCAGTAAGCCCACCCAACACTAAAGGCAATTTTGGACACTAAGGGCAATTTAGCATGACCGATCCACCTAACCTGCACATCTTTGGACTGTGGGAGGAAACCGGATCACCTGAAGGAAACCCACGTACACACGGGGAGAACGTGCAGACTCCGCACAGACAGATCCCCAAGCCGGAAATCGAACCTGGGACCTTGGAGCTGTGAAGCAATTGTGCTAACCACTATGCTACCATGCTGGGAAAATCCCCTGCCCACACTTTTACCAAGAAATAGCTGGACAATGATTGGGCACAATTATGACGCAATTCAACATGGGATTGTACAGTACCAAGTACCAGGGGCTACACAGTAGCATAGTGGTTAGCACAGTTGCCCCAGGGTCCCAGGTTCGATTCCCGGCTGGATCACTGTCTGTGCGGAGTCTGCACATTCTCCCCATGGCTGCGTAGGTTTCCTCGGGTGCTCCCGTTTCCTCCCACAGTCCAAAGATGTGTGGTTAGGTGGATTGGCCATGATAAATTGCCCTTTGTGCTCAAAAAAAAAAGTTGGGGTTACGGGGATAGGGTAGATATGTGGGCTTCAGTCGGGTGCTCTTTGTAAGGGCCGGTGTAGACTCGATGGGCTGTAAATTCTATGCTATCTATGATTCTGTAAGAAGTCTTACAGCACCAGGTTAAAGTTCAACAGGCTTATTTGGAATCACGAGCTTTCGGAGCGTAGCACAAGTGGTTAACACTGCGCCTTCACAGCGCCAGGGTCCCAGGTTCAATTCCCCGCTGGGTCACTGTCTGTGCGGAGTCTGCACGTTCTCCCCGTGTGTGCGTGGGTTTCCTCCGGGTGCTCCGGTTTCCTCCCACAGTCCAAAGAAGTGCCGGTTAGGTGGATTGGCCATGCTAAATTACCCTTAGTGTCCAAAAAGGTTAGGAGGGGTTATTGGGTTACAGGGATAGGATGAAAGTGAGGGCTTATGTGGATCGGTGCAGACTCGATGGGCCGAATGGCCTCCTTCTGCACTGTATGTTCTATGTTCCTTCATCAGGTGAGTGTTCAGTGTTCAGGATTATGCTGTGAATTGTATTTCTATTGAAAGTTTGACAATGTTAAAACAATTCCTCTGAATTATATACTTGATTTAGTTTTGATAGGGAAGGACAAACAATTCCAAGAATCAAACACGGAAAATCCGTGAATGTCAATTCTGTGAAGTGGGTCAAACTGTGTTTAACTCTGGAAAGCAGGATTATAAAAACACACACCCAGGTGCTGCCTGCTTATTTTAAGAGATGGTCTCTTTCTTCCCAGTGTACATATTTTCAGTCTGTGGTAACATTTTAAAACACTGTGCATAATTGCTGTAATTAAAAGACAAATAACTTGACTATAACATTCTACTGTTTAAATCCCTTGTCTAACTTAATAATGGCTCTTGTATATCGCCAGTAATTCAGCTTTCTCACCATGGAACCTTTCACATGTTTGTTTTCAAGACGTCTTTGAGAAATAAGTGTAGAAACTGACCATGTGATCTTAAAATCACAGTGCAATTCTAAACCCAAATAATCTCCTCGCTGAACTTTGGATTTGGCACTATCCTGTATTGCTGTGTCAAGTAAGGTTCTTGTTAATGTATCTAATATTTAGTCTGTAAAAGTGCGCAGCAGATACAATGTGATGGACAAGGGTCGCAGAGATCATTAAGGCAGTTAATCCATTGGTGATATTTAACCTTTACGACAACAGAACACTTTCAGCCAAAAATAGATAGCAAACACTCTTAGCTTGATATGTCGCTGCATTGAGTAAGCCCTTTTATCAGAGCTGATGAGCTGTCCTGAACATCAGTCAAACCTCAAACATGAACAATATTTTTTCCGTTCCTGAGGCTTATCAGCCTGCAGTGACTTTTCAGCCTTTTCTGATTTTGTCCCCGAATTTCAACATTGACAGATTTATCTTTCAGTCACAATGTTGAAGGGGTCAAATTGTGTGATTTTTCAGATTTCACAAATCCTGGGCTGGATTCTCCGTTTTGGAGACTACGTCCCCACACCAGCTTTATAACGGTGGGGCAGGATTCTCCGACCCCCCGCCGAATCGGAGAATCGCCGTGGGGGCAGCGTGAATCCCGCCCCCACCGGCCACCGAATTCTCCGGCACCGGAGAATTGGCGGGGGTGGGAATCGCGCCGCGCCAGTCGGTGGCCGCTTACAGCGCCCCCCCCCGGCGATTCTCCGACCAGCGATGGGCCAAAGTCCCGCTCGTTCTATGCAGGTCCCGCTGGTGAACCCTCTCCTGCGCATGCGCGGCGATGACGTCAGCAGCCGCTGGCGCTCCCTCGCATGTGCGGACCCGCGCCGGCTGGCGCAGTCCCTTTGGCTCAAGCTGGCGCGGCGCCAAAGGCCTTCCATGCCGGCCGGCGGGGCGCAAACCACTCCGGCGCCAGCCTTGGGACTGCCCGACGCCGGAGTGGTTCACACCACTCCATCCCGCCGGGACCGCCAAAGTAGTGCCCCCCTTCGGCCGCTCACGCACCCCGGACCGCCCGCCCACAGTTCTCCCACCCCGAATGAAGCCACCCTGCCCACAGATCAGCCCTCCCCCGACTGTGGCGGCCCCGGACTGAGTCCGCAGCCGCCATGCCGAGTTCTCGAACAGTGTGAGCACACGTATCCAATGCCATCAGGAACTCGGCCGGTCGGGGATGGAGCATTGCGTGGCAGGCCTCAGGCTGAGGCTGTGGATAATCAGTGTGGATAATCAGTGTGGATAATCAGTGTGTATAATCAGTGTGGATAATCAGTGTGGATAATCAGCACGGCGTACTCCTAGAGTATGTTGTTTTTCAGGGGACGGAAAATTCAAAAACCAGTGCCGCTCCGGATATGGGTGGCAAAACGGATTCTCCGCCCCGTCGCCGAACGCAATTTTGGCGTCGGGGAGCAGAGAATCCAGCCCCCGACCTTATTCCACTAATCAATTGTTGACACTTAAATAAACTCACAGTGTGAGTTGCTGGGTTTTAAGGGCGAATTCATTCACAGTTCTGGAGCATCTCTCAAAAAACAAAGAACATTTCAGAGTCAAAGGATTGTGAAATTTCTCCAGAAGCAACAGTCAAGTTTCTAATTGCTGTCTATTTCTGGCACAAAGATCTGTGGCAGTTTAGGGATGGTGGAATTGGATGGGTGTTTAGTCTACATTGGGTGTAATTGCACATCTGTGTCCTGACAGCAGACCCATATGCCTGTGGTAATTGCCTTCCGGAATTGTTACTCGGTTTGTTATAAATTCGTTAAAATCTTAATCCCTCCGATTGAAGGGTCCGAATTTAGATTTATTACAGGAGATGATATTTTTCTCCCACTTCAGTGAATGTTGTGTTAAAGAGTTCCTGTTCACACTAGCGACAGTGAAGGAACATGGATATATTTCCAAGTCAGGGTGTCGAGTGCGTTGGAGGAGAACCTCCAGGTGGTGGGGTTCCCAGGTATCTGCTGCCCTTGTCCTTCTAGATAGTAGCGGTCATGGATTTGGAAGGTGCTGCTGAAGGAACCTTGGCAAATTCCTGCAATGCATCTTGTAGCTAGTACACACGACTGCCACTGTGCGCCAGTTGTGTAGGGAATGAATGTTTGTGGATGGGGTGCCAATCAAGTGGGCTGCTTTGTCCTGGATGGTGTCGAGCTTCTTGAGTGTTGTTGGAACTGTACTAGGATAGTTTAGCCTGGAGGTAACAAGAGAGAGGATAAGAGCTTAAGCAGCAGAAGGCTGAGGCAGACCGTGTACTTGTTATATTTTTGCACCCACAATATTACATGTGGGCGCATTAACACAGCAATAGGCATGGCACCCAGTACAGTGTGCTATGTATCTTTATACTTCTACTTTGCTTTAATTACACTTTGGTTTGACTACTAAATGGCTAGGAATCCTGCAGCGAGAGACTCAACCTCTGGCTCCCCAAAGCCTGTCCACAATGTACAGGGCACAAGTCAGCAGTGTGATGGAATAATTGGGTTCATCCAGAACCCACAATAAGGCCCAGCCTCTTACTCTCAGGCCGGTTGTGCAGAGATGGGAGAATTCTCAGCGAGATTAGAAGTTACAGTAGGCGACGCAGGAAGGACTGAACAGGCTGCCGGTTGTAGAGGTTGGGTTGGGTGGAATATTTGGCATGGGGATTGAGACTGTGTTCAAGGTTTATAAATAAAGAATAAAATAAGAAACATTCCTCCAGCCCTCACCACTTACCCCTACATAATGCCGCCATACACTCCATGACCACTTCATGCCACTCTTCCCACCTCTCGCCCTCCAACCCATCCCCAATGCCCCGCCCTCGTATCCTCCATTCCAACCTATGCCTCTATAACTACATAGTGAAGATAAATGTCTTCAGTCTGAAACAGGAGAATTAATAATAGAGAACAAGCAGAGTAATTGAACAACTACTTTAGTTCTGTCTTCGTGGAGGAAGACACTCAACCAATAGGTCAGTAAGATTGGACACGACCAATGGGCATTCACGATACACACAGAGGTGGCACTACCACAGGAGGGCATTACACCAACCCATATATAGAGGACACAGCACACATGATCTTCCTCTTTCCAGTGGAGACACTCAATGAATACAGACACAGGGTTGATTGAACATCACACCCACCACGTGGATTGTAGCAGACTGGTTTGTCAGTCTGAGTAGCTATAGAAGGATTAACAGTAGTGGCGAACCCGAGTAGGAGAATTGTAAATAGTTCAATAAACGTGTTGAAGTTATCTCCACGTCTGCACCTTCCTTTGTCAGCGTGCACATCAAGGAAGGAGCTTATGCTACGCCAAGAGCATAACAAGACAGAATCAGGGGCTGGAATCTGTGTTTGGGAGACTATGTTCTCCCGCCGAAACAAATCACAGGAAATTCGCACTCCATTGGGAGCGTCGGGCAGTTAAAATTTAGGTGATGCAAATTGGCCAGCACACTGCCCACGTGCATTTCGAGCGAATCTGATTGACTGGGTTGGGATTCGGGTTAAAAAGCCTGACAAGCCGGAGCAGCTTTTAAGCGCTCCACTCACCTCAGACTGTCATTTCAGCCAAGAAGATGGCTGCCAAAAGACTTTCTCCTAGATTCCATGAGCCAGAGATGGACAGAATGCTAGATGTCACTGAGTTGAGGAGAGCTAAGATCCTGGTGTGCGGCCAGCTCCTACAGATGGGAATGAACAAGGGATCTTTGTGTTTGCTGGCATCGTAGTTGTAGTGTTATGTGGAACCTGGGTTTAACACACAGATTGCCATGATGTGGAGATGCCGGTGTTGGACTGGGGTGAGCACAGTAAGAAGGCTTACAACACCAGGTTAAAGTCCAACGGGTTTATTTGGAATCACGAGCTTTCGGAGCGTAGCTTCTTCATCGGGTGAGTGAAGTGGTAGGTTACACAAACACAGCTTTGTCTGTATATGCTGTGTTTGTGTAACCTATTTCTTCACTCACCTGATGAAGGAGCTACACTCCGAAAGCTCGTGATTCCAAATAAACCTGTTGGACTTTATCCTGGTGTTGTAAGCCTTCTTACTGTGCAGGGAGCTGGCCATGTTTCCTGGCTGGGGGCAGGATGGATGAGATTAAGGGTGTGGTGGACAGGCAGGGATTGGAGACAGCTCGTGATCCTCATGGGTGGGCTAGCTGGTAGTGTCACTGGTGAGTCTTCGACTCTGAGATGGGGCAGTGTGCCATGTAAGGTTCCAACGGCCACTGTGCATGTGTCCTTTGTTTGGAGTGACTCTGCCAATCCCGTGTTTTCTCTGATGTGAGACTGTGCTTCTGAGAAGTGGCAACACCTACTGGGCTGGGATGGAACATGGCCACATCCACCCCCTTGATGGTACTGCTGGGGTCCGATGGTTTCCTGAGGGGCGGGCTGGGTGGATTCCCACATGACCAGTAGACGCAAAGAAACTGTTTCCGTTAGGCAAGGAGACGAGGACCCGTGGGCACAGCCTTAGAATTAGAGGGGGTAAATTCAGAACAGAAATGCGGAGACATTTCTTCAGCCAGAGAGTGGTGGGCCTGTGGAATTCATTGCCGCGGAGTGCAGTGGAGGCCGGGACGCTAAATGGCTTCAAGGCAGAGATAGATAAATTCTTGATGTCGCGAGGAATTAAGGGCTACGGGGAGAATGCTGGTAGGTGGAGTTGAAATGCCCATCAGCCATGATTGAATGGCGGAGTGGACTCGATGGGCCGAATGGCCTTACTTCCACTCCTATGTCTTATGGTCTTATGGACCAGAAGCTCCCACAGCTTATATCATATCCTGTGAGCAGTCAGCAGCGTGAACAGCCAGGAGCCTGTAAGTTGCACATACTGCAGCAATCGGTATCTCAGCCAGGCCACCCCGATCCCGAGGGGGACACCCCGAGTCCACGCAATTGCCACCATCATTCGCCGCTCCTCCTGAGGCCCAGGCTGATAACCACCAGCAAGCCAAAGCTTTTGAGACTTTTCTTTCCTCCTTGTTCCCCCCTCAGTGCCCATGAAGCCCAGACCCCGCTCGTAAATACTTGCACCAACTCACGCCCGCGTGACTCCGCCTGAGAGGGGTGGAGCATCAGGAGTCCAGCCCCAAATGGTGGTTTTGCATGGGGCCGCTGGCACTGGGATGTACCTTTCTGCCGCCGCCAGCGGTGGACTGGAGCATCGCGATCATTTTTAACACAACGCAAATCTCTCGGCCTGAATGTCACTGGCGGCAGCGGGCAGCAGAGAATCCACCCCAAGGGTCTCGTGAGAAGCAGGAATTGAAGGAAACTGGTATTATTAGAACTATAGTGTCGGGGAAATTAATGGGACAGATAGCCAATAAATCCCAGGGCCTGATAATCTCCATCGGAGGGTACTGAAGGAGGTGGCCATCGAAATAGTGGATGCGTTGGTTATCATCCAAAATGGTGTAGATTCTGGAACAGTGCCAGCATATTGGAGGGTGGCAAATGTAACCCCACTATTATGAAAAGGAGGGAGGGAGAAAACAGGGAATTAACGACCGATTATCCTAACAACAGTGGTAGTGAAAATGCTGCAACTTTAAACTGCGCACAGCCCCATTCCCTCCCAAGCGGAAATGGGACTTGACACGGTTCTCAATACTGTCAGTCACTTCCACCATCCTTGCCATGATAGGGAAGCTCTCCTGTCGCCCCCGGCACCAGCCCCCCACCCCCCCCTCCAACCGCAACTGCTCCCCGCATGTGCTCCCCTCCCTGGCCCGCCAACCTCCTCACCCACACCGCCTAGAGGACCAGACGCCCCCCACGGCCCGGCCCTCACCAGCTCCGTCTAGGGGTATGGAAACATCCATGAGGACCGGATCATCGGCCGCACCTCCAACGTCTCCGACGAAGCTCCGCAGGTCGCAGAGGACGCCCAAGGCCCCCGATCGGCTGATCGAGTCGATATGAACTGTTAATGGACTTTTTTGTTTGTTCTCTCGTTTTCCAACTCTGTAAATAATTACCGCGTGCTAACACGTCCCTGTATATAGTTACGGGCCACTGGGCAGCCGCCGTTGGAGAGGTATAATCCCATATCACTAGTAATACTACCAGTATCTTGTCCCACCCGCACAGGACACCCCAACCCACCCCCCCCTTCCCCGGCTTCTCAAACCCCCCCCCCCCCCGGTTCCTTTCTCAACAAGGGGTGAATGTGGTATCCCTGTGTTCATTGGCCCACATTGGCTTCCACTCCACCAATGCCTTGATTTCAAGAATCTGATCCTTGTGCACAGGTCCCTCCCTAAACATATCCCTCTTTATCTCTGTAACCTCTCCAGCTTAAAACCCACTGAGCAACCCTGGCCGTTGGTGTAACATATATTTTCTTCAGCACAGTGGCACAGATGTTAGCACTGCTGCCTCACAGTGGCCGGGACCCAGGTTCAATTCTGGCCTTGAGTTACTGTGTGTGGAGTTTGCACGTTCTCCCCGTGTATCCATGGGTTCCTTCCGGGTGCTCCAGTTTCCTCCCACAGTCCAAAGATGTGCAGATTAGGTGGATTGGCCATGCTACATTGCCCCTTAGTGTCCAAAAGGTTAGGTGGGATTACAGGGATAGATAGGGTGGGGGTGTGGGCCTAGGTAGAGTGCTCTTTCAGAGTGTCGCTGCAGACCTGATTGGCCGAATGGCCTCCTTCTGCACTGTAGGTATTCTATGATTCTACATATTTGGCCAAGCATTTGTTCACATGTCCTATTATCTATTTATTTAGCTCAGTTGCAAATTGTCACTTATTAAGTACCATGTGAAGTACCATGGGCCATTTTACTGTGTTAAAGGTGCTTAAAGGTGCTATACCCCAAGTACAACTTGCTACTGATTTACGGACGCCGACAGCATTCCACGACCTGGGCCCCCCACGCTCTCCATCTTCTGACGCCAGCGACGACCGACCGCAGCTCGCCTCAGTGACGATCGACCAGTCCCGTCCGCACAACCTGGCCACCGCTTCGACCAGTGTGAGAATCAACGGTCACGTGACCTCTTGACTGCTGTACTCCGGGATCACCGAAAGCTTCATCCACCCGGATACGGTAAGGCGCTGCTCCCTCGCGGTCCATCCCACCAATCAAAGAATCTCCCTGACCTTTGGATCCCATTCCGTAGCGATCCGGGGGTTCTGCACGGTCACTCTCACGGTCCAGGGCGTAGAATTCAGCGGCTTCCGCCTCTACGTCCTTCCTAATCTCTGTGCTGCACTATTACTAGGCCTGGACTTCCAGTGCAATCTCCAGAGCCTTACCCTCAAATTCGGCGGGCCCCTACCACCCCTCATTGTGTGTCGCCTCGCAACCCTAAAGGTTGACCCACCCTCCCTCTTTGCCAATCTAACTCTGGATTTCAAAACTTTGCCACCAGGAGCAGACGGTACAGCACCCAGGACAAGACAAGACTTCGGGAAGGCATCATCGAGGCCAGCAACTGCCCCTGGAGAGCCCAAGTGGTAGTCATTAAAACTGGAGAGAAACATGAAACACAGAATGGTCGTGGACTACAGCCAGACCATCAATCGGTACACGCAGCTCGACGCGTACCCTCTCCCACGCATATCTGATATGGTCAATCAGATTGCGCAGTACTGGGTCTTCTCAATGATAGACCTCAAAGCTGCCTACCACCAGCTCCCCATTCGTAAATCGGTCCGTCCATACACTGCTTTCAAGGCGGACGGTCGTCTCTATCACTTCCTCAGGGTTCCCTTCGGCGTCACTAACGGGGTCTCGGTCTTCCAAAGGGAGATGGACCAAATGGTCGACCGGTACAGTTTGCGGGCCACCTTTCCGTACCTAGACAACGTCACCATCTGTGGCCACGATCAGTAGGACCACGACGCCAACCTTGCCAAATTCCACCACACCGCCACTCTCCTCAACCTCACCTACAACAAGGAGAAGTGCGTGTTCAGCACAACCCGCTTAGCCATCCTCGGCTATGTGGTCCAGAACGAAGTACTGGGGCCCAATCCCGACCGCATGCGTCCCCTCATGGAGCTTCCCCTCCCCCACTGCCCCAAGGCCTTCAAACGCTGCCTGGGGTTCTTCTCCTACTATGCCCAGTGGGTCCCAAACTATGCAGACAAGGCCCGCCCACTCATTCAGTCTATCCACTTTCCTCTTATGGCCGAGGCACAACAGGCCTTCGCCCATATCAGAACTGATATAGGCAAGGCCAGGATGCCGCAATAGACGAGACACTGCCCTTCCAAGTAGAAAGCGACGCATCAGATGTCGCACTTGCCGCCACCCTCAATCAGGCAGGCAGACCCGTGACATTCTTTTCCCACACCCTTCATGCCTCAGAAATTCGGCACACATCCGTCGAGAAAGAGGCCCAAGCTATCGTTGAAGCTGTGCGGCATTGGAGACATTACCTGGCCGGCAGGAGATTCACTCTCCTCACTGACCAACAGTCAGTAGCCTTCATGTTTAACAACACGCAACGGAGCAAGATCAAAAACGATAAAATCTTGCGTTGGAGAATCAAGTTCTCCACCTATAATTACGAGATTTTGTATCGCCCGGCAAACTCAACAAGCCCCCAGACGCCCTATCCCGAGGTACATGTGCCAGCGCACAAGTAGACCGACTCCGGGCCCGACACAACAGCCTTTGTCACCCGGGGATCACACGATTGTACCATCTTGTCAAGGCTCGCAATCTGCCCTACTCCGTCGAAGAAGTACGGACAGTCACCAGGGACAGCCAGGTCTGTGCGGAGTGCAAGCCGCACTTCTACCAGCTGGACCGTGTGCGCCTGGTGAAGGCCTCCCGCCCCTTTGAACGCCTCAGCGTGGATTTCAAAGGGCCCCTCCCCTCCACTGACCGAAACACTTATATTCTCAGTGTGGTCGATGAGTACTCCAGATTCCCCGTCGCCATCCCATGCCGCGATATGACATCTGCCACCGTCATCAAAGCCCTGAACACAATCTTCGCTCTGTACGGTTTCCCCGCCTACATCCACAGTGACAGGGGATCCTCATTCATGAGTGATGAGCTGCGTCAGTTCCTGCTCAGCAGGGGTATCGCCTCCAGCAGGACAACCAGCTATAATCGCCAGGGAAATGGGCAGGTAGAGAGGGAGAACAGGATAGTATGGAGGGCCGTCCAACTGGCCCTACGGTCCAGGAACCTCCCAGCCTCTCGCTGGCAGGAGGTCCTCCCTGATGCACTACACTCCATCCGGTCACTACTGTGCACCGCTACGAATAACACACCCCATGAACGTTTTTTTGCCTTCCCCAGGAAGTCCACATCCGGGGTGTCACTCCCGACTTGGCTCGCAGCTCCAGGACCGGTCCTGCTCCGTAAGCACATCCGACTCCACAAGGCAGACCGTTGGTGGATAGGGTGCGCTTGCTCCATGCCAACCCCCAGTATGACTATGTGGCGTACCCCAACGGCAGCCAAGATACTGTCTCCCTCAGGGACCTGGCACCAGCAGGTTCCACCCATAAACACTTCTCCGGCCCAGCGCCACATTCCCCTCCCCCGGCGCTCCCAACATTAACCCCACCAGGACCACCCCTCCTTCCCCTGCCCATGCCAGAGGATGAAGAGGATTTGGGCACACTCCTGGAGTCATCCAACATCAGGCCAGCATCGACATCACCAGCATCGACATCGCCGCCACCGCTACGTCACTCCCAGCGAAACGTCAAAGCACCAGACTGGTTGAATCTCTGGCACTGGACTTTCAAAGGATATTTTCTTTTCCCTGATAAAACACTGTACATAAATTCTCTACTGTATATAGTTCTCCATCACCCCCGCCGGACTCATTTTTAACAGGGAGTGAATGTGGTAAACCACTGTTACACCTGTATTAGGTGATGTAAGGTCAGGGCCGGCTCAAGGCACCGGCAACTCGGGCTGTCGCCCGGGGCGCCATGTGCTCGGGGGCGCCAGAGACTTGGGTCCCGCGCATGCGCAGTTGGGCCGGTGCCAACCAGCGCATGCGCGGTGGCCGCCCGCCCCAGGGCGGCCCCCCGGCTCGGTCCGCCCCCCCGCTCGGTCCCCCCGCCCCCCTCGGGTCCGCCCCCCTTGGGTCCGCCCCCCCGCCCCGCCCTCGGGTCCGCCCCCCGCGTGTCCGCCCCCCTCGGGTCCGCCCCTCCTCGGCCCCGCCCCCCCCCTCGGGTCCGCCCCTCCTCGGCCCCCCGGCCCCCCCCCCCCCCACCCCCGCCCCCCCCCCCCTCCCCCTCCGGGGCCCGGCCCCGGCCCCGCCCCCCCAAGGGCGCCGAAGTTCAGCTTGCCCGGGGCGCCAGCAACCCTAGAGCCGGCGCTGTGTAAGGTAGGACCTGTACTACAGGTTCGCCGGTAGCCCCTGCCGGCTGGCTCCGCCCAGTAGGAGGAGCGTGTCCTCTATTTAGCAGCCATTTCGCCAGCTGCTGTGGGAGGCCACACATCTTACTGCAATAAAGCCACAGTTGTATCCAACCTTAGTCTTTGTACAATTGATCGTGCATCACTGACGTAAAAGTGAAGCTAAGGGAACCCTGAAAGCAGACCTGATAACCTGGCTCAAAACCAGTTGCTCACAGTTTGTCAGCCTGACACCCAACATTGTGGCTTTAATGTTGATTTTTCAGAGCAGTCAGTGCCTTGCCTATTCAGAGTTCAATCAACATGAAATGTGATCCTGTCCCCTTTGAATATAAGCTCTCCAAAATTCTGGCAGCCTACAAATGCGGTTTTTGCAGCACATTATCAGTGGAGTTGGGTTGGAACCCTGACCTGGCCTAGTGCTACCGTCTGTCAATCCTGTTAGAAAAATGCCTGTTTGCGGCAGCTAAGCCGATAATACACCAGCCTTAAAAAGGGTGGCCATATTATCTTGTGAACAGAAGTACGTAATATGCAATAATCCCTCATTTCTGCCTTCAGTAACACTGGATACCTAGGAACACCTATGAGTCCCTAATTTGTGGACATGAGCTAGTGAAGGGTGTTTCCTCTTGTCAATAAATGTGGCTTTGGGAACACAATACAATCTCCCTCATGGGTGTGCTAAGTTTGCCCAATATTGCGTAGGATGATAAAATTAGTTGCGCATTCTGTGATAATGAATTTAGTGCAGCGTCATTAACATTAGATACAAATTACATAACCCTGGAGAATTCCATCAGTTTAAGTCCTGGGATATAACCGAAGGTGATTTTACGATACGGATCAGCCCTCATTTTATCATATGTTTCCTTTTTTTTTTATTCATTCATGGGATGTGGGCATTGCTGGCTGGGCCAGCATTTATTATTCATCCTTAATTGTCCTTGAACTTGCTGAGGGCTATTTAAGAGGACATTTAAGAGTCAACCACATTGCTGTCACACTCGGTAACGATGACAGATTTCCTTCCCTCAAGAAAATTAGTGAACTGGATGGGTTTTTAAACAATGGTTTCATTAGATTTTTTATTTGATTTTTATTCAATTCAAATTTCACCATGGTGGGATTTGAACCTGGATTCCCAGAGCATCACTGGGGTCTCTGGGATTGCTAGTCCAATGATAGCACCACTACGCCACTGCCTCCCCTGAACAACAGACAATTGCTGTGGGGTGAAAATTGGGTCTGAGAGCTACAGGGCTGAAGATGTGTGTTTGGTCTTAATGTCTTCACCAAATTGGTAACTGAGCATCACAATGCATCAATTTCAGTGCTAACCACCTTTTACAAAGTTCTGTGCCCCTCTCCCATGTTTATACTCCATTTTTCAAAATACCATGACGCAGGGCTCGCCTGCTCTTTTGTAAATGATGACTAATACACAGCTTAATGTTCAAGTTTAGTGCAGCTTATTTGTTTTATCCACTGTATGTATTATGTGAAATCTAACCAATGACTGATTCCCTTTGGCAAGGGCTAACTATGCTGGCAGATTACTGATGGCCCTGATATGTTTTTTTAGTACATTGTGAGGGCTCTGTATGTTAGCCCGATCCAAGACTGGCTTCCTGCTGACACTTCCCATGCCGGCCATACCTGAAGCTTATAACTGGCCACTCGCCTCTCTTATGAAGTCTGCTATTAAGTCTCTCTTGATCCCAGGCAATGGCGTTTCCAATGCCTAGACTGTAAAACTACCTTTACACAAACACTGCCATGCCATTCTCAAGCAATTTACTCAGTCAACTGTTAACTTGGACTCCCAAACATTTTCTCAGCTTTAAATTCCTTCAAAGTTCAGTTCAAAGTTGATTAACTCCTGCACAGCAAGACAACCATAGTTAGCATTGCAGAATAAGCAGCAAAGATTTAGTGCCATGACGATTTCTTGGCAACCATTAATTAACTCAATTAAAAACTCCAACCGGTTGCAGACCTCCCACTCGAATGGCTCCCCCATAGTGTCGTGTATGCTGTGTCTATGTTATTTGCTAACAGTTTATCAACCTCTGTTTATCATAGCATTTCTTTAGAGTACATTATTAAATAACTAGCCCCATGAAAAAAATACTCTAACGATAGCAATCTATGCTTTATCTTCAGAGAAACATACCCCAGCTGTAGGATCATTTACTGCACAGAAGGAGGCCAGTTGGCCCATCGAGTTCATACTGGTTCCCCGCAGAAGAATCCAGTCAGTCCCACTCACCTGCTCGATCCCTATCAGTCTGCAGGTTAATTTCCTTCAAGGGATCATCCAATTTCTCTTTCAACATTGATTGTTTCCATTTCCGCTTCCAGCACCCTCATGAGTAGCGTATTCCAGGTCATTATCATTCGCTGTGTAAAATAGAGACTGCTCCCTGAGAACATAGAACAGACAGTGCAGAAGGAGGCCATTCGGCCCATCAAGTCTGCACCGACCCACCTGAGCCCTCACTTCCACCCCATCCCCGGAACCCAATAACCCCGCTTAATCTTTTTGGACACTAAGGACAATTTAGCGTGGCCAATCCACCTAACCTGCACGTCTTTGGACTGTGGGAGGAAACCGGAGCACCCGGAGGAAACCCACGCACACACAGGGAGAACATGCAGACTCCGCACAGACAGTGACCCAAGCCGGGAATCGAACCTGGGACCCTGGCGCTGTGAAGCCACAGTGCTATCCACTTGTGCTACCGTGCTGCCCATTCCATTGGGGTAGCATCCAAGCACCCTTCTCTCTCTCTTTCTGGGGCCGAAAGGTCTGAGGTCTCCTGTTCAAACCAGCAGCGTGTTCTCTCCTGTAACTTCTGATTCCTTACGTCTCTCTGCTCCTTGACTTAAAGACACATGTCCATTAATCATCCATAGATCAAAAATGATAACGACAAAGTAAAGGAAAGGGGAAATAATAGAAAAACAAGAAGGACCCTTACAATATACATGGAGAGCCCCTTCACCATCTGTATAGCCTGCATCCTGGCTGCTCAACCTCTCATACTGATTACACCATAACAAGATGGGAACAAATCAGCCCCCCTGAACACAGATACCATGTGTTCCAGCAATCCATAATTAACAGGATAACAGGATTCTGCGTGTGATAAAGTAAGTAAAGTCGCCATAGTCCCAGATGGCCATATGCCTTCCCCTTTGAGGTGGAGGGCTGACTGGTGGATCACCTGAGAATCACCACACCTCAGGTGAGGGTCAAGGTTGGGAAGGCAGCTCCTTAATGAATAACCTCAGCCGGTACAGGAATTGAACCCATGCTGTTGGTCTGCAACTAGCTAAACTAACTAACTAGCTAAACCGGCCCCCATCTGGAATCTGTCCATCTTCATCTTGAATATACTCAGTGATTGAGCAACCACAGTCTTCTATTTCCTCGCTAGATTCATTGCACGGTGTGTTGTTGGACTCGGAGGATAAGCTGGTCCTAATGTACACCTTCTATCAGCAGCTCCTGGTGTGGAATTGTCAGTGGCGTGGAGAATTAAACAGTTTAGACAGCTTCACCCTGTGAAATGCATGAGCAGTTGTGGTGGAGACAAGTCTCTTTGAAAGGCACAGTGATGATGCAGCTTTTGTTTTCTCTTAATTTTCAGTATTCACAAGTTCACAAAAAAACATATTTTTCCCACTACTGCTCTTTGATTTGTAAGCCAAGAATAATTAACGTACATCTGGGCAGCTGCTGTTGCCATGAAGTCAAAGCAATATTTGAACAAGGGCAGCTGAGCCCGGGCCACCCACGTTCTGAAGACAAGACTGAATAAGGCTGAAAGCAAACAGGTTTGTTGGAAGGCAGCATTTGAAGCCTGATTACAGCCCGTTCTGTGTTAAATAAATCTTGAGAGAGCATTCGTGCAAGTCAAGGAGGCACTACTCAAGTCAGAAGTCCTGACACATCTTGTTCCAGATTTACCCCTGCAACTGGTATGTGACACATCACTGCATCGGGTTGGGGAGGTGGTTTTATCACATAATGCCCACAGATGAAGGGAAATCAATACCTTCCTGTCCACGTCCTTCAATGAAGCCATAATCGAGGAGAAGGCAGGAATGTGTACACCTTGCGCAAAAGTGCTGAACGTGCCACCATTAGTCCCATTGCAACCCTGCGAATGGCCAGAAGAGACCTGGCAACGGGTCCACGTTGATGACACCGGACCATTTGAAGGGTACACATTTCCCGTTCGAGTCAATGCTCACTCGAAATGGCCTGAAGTTGCCTTCATGAAATCAACAACAGCAGAGAAAATAGTAGAGAGTTTGGGTGAAATCTTCAGCAGATTTGGTTATCTTGAATAACTCGTGAGCGATAATGGGCCGCAGTTCATTTCGCAAGGGTTCCTATTGTTGCTCGTTTTGCTCTCCTTAATTTGCTCTGTTTTAATTATGTTTGCTCAAGAGTCACCAGGTATCTTTTTGATACCGCCACAAGGTTCAAAACCGAATACTGATCAAAGACTCGATACACCAGTCAGTAAGTTTGAAATCAATGCACATTTATTTACACACACAGTCAATTATACTCATGCACAAACTCTACTCACTAAACTACAACTACTACTAAAAGCCTATACTTAGCTTTGGGTGCCCACTCAGTCAGAGGAACAATGGCCGTTGTCCGGTTCTGAGGCTGCTGGCATCGAACTGGTATAGAATAGTAGCTAGGAGCGCCTATCTCGTAGCGTGTGTGGACTTTAGACTTACTTGGCTGGTGCTTGGCGGGTCTCTCGTCACTGAGAGCCAAGGTCAAGATGAAGGTGAAGAGGAACAGGATGATCTGTCTTCGGGGCTCCTTTTTATACCACAAAGGGGCTTCGTGCTCTTTTGGGCGGGCCTTGAACTTGCCCCCAATTAATTGGACCATGTCCTAATCATTTGTATTGATTTTCTCCAATAAAGGGGTGGTTGCTTGATTGCTGGGGGGGCCTAGGTGACCGTTGGCCTGCCTTTGTTTTAGTCTCCACTGGCGCCGGGGAGTCTGCTCTGGTACCGTTTGCTTAAATGTTTCTCTTTTGTCCCTGGAGATAGTTCATTACTATACTAATGGCTTGTAGTATCGGTTTTGTCTGGGAGCTGCAAACTCCAATCCACAGGCACATCTTGTACCTGCTTGTTTTCTTAGCATTGTCCAATTTTTCCTTTACTCTTTGCAAGTGTCCATTTTGAAATCGGGACGCGGCCACCCCAGGACTGGCCTTGGGTCCTTGGCGCTGTGGGGCAGCAGAGCTAACCACTGCGCCACCGTGTCTCCTATGGGGTTTGTTTATTACTTGAAGGAGAACGGAATTTAACACATCCGATTCGATCCACTCCTCATCTTCCTGCCACAAATAGGCTGGCACAACGTTTGTTCAGATGATTAAACATTCATTGAAGGTAACTAGAGAACAAGGTTCATTGTATAAATACTTGAAACAATTCTTGTTCACGTACAGGACTACTGTACACTCAATAACCCAAGTTTCTCCAGAGTTGCTAATGGTTAGACGTCAGCTATGCGCAGTATCCGATTTGCTAATGCCAGTCATGGTAAGCAGCAGGATCAGATCATATGGCGGGTGAACAAGGCGAACATTGTGTTTCTCACCAGGTTCAAGAGGTTCTGGCATGGAACTATACCATAAGTGAAAAGTGGATCCCTGCCCCCATTTTAGCACAGACAGGGGACGGGATTCTCCGACCCCCCGCTGGGTCGGAGTATCACCCGGGGCCAGCGTCAATCCCGCCCCCGCCGTGTACCGGATTCGCCGCCATCGAGAATCGCCGGGGGCGGAAATCGCGGCGCGCCAGTCGGCAAGCCCCCCGCGGTGATTCTCCGGCCCACGATGGGCCGAAGTCCCGCCGCTGACAGTCCTCTCCCGCCGGCGTGAATTGAACCATCTCTGGTACTGGCAGGATTGGCGGCGCGGATGGGCGCTGGGGTCCTGGGGGGGGGGGGCGGGCTGATCAGACCCCGGGGGGTGCCCCTACGGTGGCCTGGCCCGTGATTGGGGCCCACCTATTGGCGGGCGGGCCTGTGCCGTGCGCCACTCTTTTTCTTCCGCCTTTGCCATGGTCTTCACCATGGCGGATGCGGAAGAAACCCCCTCCCCAGTGCATGTGCCGGGATGGCGTCAGCAGCCGCTGATGCTCTGCGCATGCGCAGACTAACTCCGGCCGGCGAAGTACTTTCGGCCCCGGCTGGCGTGGCGCCAAAGGCCGTTCACGCCAGCCGGCGGAGCGTAAACCACTCTGGCATGGGCCTAGCCCCTCAATGTGAGGGCTTGGCCCCTAAAGGTGCGGAGAAATCAGCACCGTTGGGGAGGCCTGACGCCGGAGTGGTTGACGCCACTTCAATATGCCGGACCCCACACCCCGCCAGGTAGGGGAGAATCCTGCCCAGGATCAGTCTCCTACACTGTACAAACCCAGAGACTATGTAATTTGAAGTTTGGCGACAAGAACCAACCTGCCAGAGACAAAACTGACAGAGTCCATATCCAGCTGTGCCAAGAGACAACCTGGACCTTCCTGAGAAGCTGACACTAATCGAACCAATTGGGGAAAACAATATCTCAGTTGAGAACCAGACACTGAGTCAACCTCAGAACATTATGTCAACTCCGGTTAAGGCGACCATGGACAAAGATACTAGAGATCGCAGCAAGTTCTAAAGGGCAGGCTACTGAGGTTCGTCAACAACCACATGGAGAATGACGGCCTCCGAAGTGGCTGATGTATTGAGTGTTATTGTTGACTGATTGTTAATGTTATCTTGTTTGCTGTGCCGGGGACTTTTGATTGAAGGGGGGGAAGAAAACATTGTGGATTCATGGTATTTCTGGTGTTTTCTCACTCGCAGCCTTGCAGCGAAGCAGTGGTACTTTAAGAAACCGATCACATAACGCCATCGGCCGTTTGCGCGGGCACACAGGCAGTGTATCGTTGCAGACTGTAGTGTTAACGTCTCCTGAATAAAAGCTCTTTGTTTGTTTGAACTTCTGAGGCCTGCAGACTTCATTTTAAAACCACCACAGCGGGTTGATGGGAAACTAAAACAAACCCAATTTATTGCCACACCTCAAGTGGAGCCTTGAAGTGCTGGGGGTATGTTTCTGGGCAGAGGTGAGGAGGCCATTATCCTGCACATCTGGGCAATCTCAAAACCCAAATCCTACTGACTCGGAGCTACAAAATATGTAAGAACGACTCATTAGGGCAGCACCATGGCGCAGTGGTTAGCATTGCTGCCTTACGGCGTCGAGGTCCCAGGTTCAATCCCGGCTCTGGGTCACTGTCCGTGTGGAGTTTGCACATTCTCCCCGTGTTTGCGTGAGTTTCGCCCCCACAACCCAAAGATGTGCAGGGTAGGTGGATTGGCCACACTAAATTGCCCCTTAATTGGAAAAAATGAATTGGGTACTCTAAATTTTTCTTTTAAAGAACGGCTCGTTAAGCAGGTTCCGGATTATTTCCATATATTCCAACATAGACAAATGTCTGGGCCTGATCCTAACTGCAAGCCATATAATCGTCTATCTAACTGTTCAACTAACTGTATGTTAGGAGACTTTGAGAAAGAGTGATCCAGACTCGAAACGTTTGCTCCCTTCTCTCTCCACAGGTGCCGTCAGACCTGCTGAGATTGTCCACCATTTTCTGTTTTTGTTTCAGATTCCAGCATCCGCAGTAATTTGCTTTTATCTATTATGCATGTTAGGGGGTCTTTGAGATCAAACTGGAGTGATCTACTATATTATTTTGACTCTTATTTCATGGGGACCCAGTGATTGAATGATTCCTAAAATGGGTGCAGCGAAGCCAGGTCTTTATCATTGAGGGAGTTCGACAGTGATGCGTAAACTGGCTCTGATCATTTTGTGGCCTTTCAACACATTGCTTTTATTTAACACCATTCCTCCCTTCATTCTATTTTGCATTTCCTCCCTATTTCTCCTTTCTTGAATACCGTGGGCGGGATTCTCTGTAGCCCAAAGCCGAAATCGAGAACGCGATCGGGCGGAGAATGGCTCCCGACTCTGAAATCGAGGCAGGCGCCGGTTTGATGCTCAGTGCCGATTCACTGCCCCCTCCAAAGCGGCGTCATCAGGACGTGCGCTGCACACAGTCGCAACACCGTTGGTCCGTCACCAGCCGGCCCATCCACGATTCTCCGCCTCCAATGGGCCGAGTTCCCGATGGCGCGGGCCTCGAATGGTCCCAGTGGTCGGGAACCTGGCATGCCGGCTATGGACAGTATCCAGCGCTGCCACACTCGGCCGAGATCCATGCCGTTGGCCGGGGGGGGGGGGCTTCTGTTAGGGCTGGGGGAGTGGTGCGGGGGTGGTCAGTAAGTGGGCTTTGGGGTCGGGATGGCCGGGTACATGGTCCAGCACGGCCGCGCCATGTTTTCCGGCGCGACCGGTGCAGGTGTAAGCGTGTGCGGCTGCAGCTTGTCAGCCCTGCTCCTGTGCCCGGGACCCGGCCATTTTCAGGGTGTTCCACGTGGCGCTGGTGCTAGCCCCTCACCGGTACCGGAATCGATGAGGGTTTTGCGCCAATTTTCCCATCGTGGAACACCACGGATTCTCCGTTGGTGCCGGCACTTAGCCTCAGAAATGGAGAATCCAGCCCATTGACTCCAGCAGTGCCATTCCTTAATGAGTGTCAGCAGGCTGATTGACTCTGGGGGGAATCACAGCTAAATTAATTGTTCTATTCACCCAATGTCTGTACTTGGACACTTCCATCCAGTCTCTGAATAGCAAGCTGCCGTGGGCACCATGGCTACCCAACCTACTCCCCTCCTCCTTATCTACTAATCAGGCCAATTGTGATGCCCCACGTGCCACCCCAGCTGAGGTGAACCTGGTACCAGCCTTTACCTGTATGACTGAATAATTGCACAATGGAAGTTCTTTTCAATCTGAGCACAGTACTCCCTGGATTTCAGAGCTGTCATATGGTCGTGTCTGAAGGATGTGAAGTACAGTATAAAATAAAGTCCAAATATCCATCGTCACATTTCAGCTCCCAAATCATTTTGAATCTATAATTATTAACTTTGGTTTTTTTAAATTCGGTCATGGGATGTGGGTGTCGTTGGTAGGGTCCAGCATTTGTTGCCCAGCCCTAAATGCCCTTGAACTGAGTGGCTTGCTGGGCCATTTCAGTGGGGGCAGTTAAGAGTCAAGAATGTTATGGTTGCCTTGAAGTTTTTTTTTAAAAATCCAATACACATCAGTCGTTCTAATAATTCCAATGCCGTACAGGACGCATTTACACACCAGCTTTCGAATCACTTTCTCTGATAGGGGCCCCTAATATGATTTCAGTGCAATTGCACTGCAGCTGCCAAAGTGGAGCTCCCAGCAGCTGGGGGATTCATCACTAAACTGCAGATTGCAAAGTGTAACATTTACGTGACCTTCTGAAGTTCAGGTTCAATGGTGCGGAGAGATGGTATGCCTGGAACTTTCACCGCAAGGTAAGTTGGTTTAGGTGTTTTCTTCATTAAATTTTCAACTGAACATACCCCCCTTGGGAATAATGTGCAAAAGGGGTTTTTCGCTGCACGTAAACGAGACAAACTACATGTATGATGCACTCTTTGAGTTTCCTGTCGTCACCGTACATTCATACTGAGGCATCGACAAGCTTCAATCCACTTTTGGAACCAGGGAAATAAGTTTAGGTTTCAAAGTCTTAGTGCAGAACAGCTCTCCAGTGATCTGAAGAATGATTCTCTTTCAGCTTCCTTTGTGAAAGATAAGTTACGTATTTTTAGAAAGTGTCACTTCATTGGAAAGATTTTGGCTTCAAAGGAAGAAAGAGCATACGCCAATAAGTATCACTTTCTCCACTGTTCATATTCTGGACAGTACTGAGCTGATGTATACTCCCATGTAAAGATTCAGTAATAAGGGCGCAAAATTACATTTCATGCTTGAATTCATATGTCAGATCAAAGTGGCCATAATTTACCTCACAGGGTCAGAAGAAGCCTGAATGGTTCAGACTTGTCTTTGTTCCTGGATTTACCTTCAGTGACGGAGTTTCATAATCTTAAACAAAAGAATGTTGCCAGTTTTAAAAGAAGGTAATTTTGTTCTCTCTTCCTCATCAACACACCACCCACTATTCCCCCATCACCACCCATCTCCCCACTACTCACCTCCCACCCCCTCCCATCCCCCCCCCCCACCACCCATCTCCCCACTACTCACCTCCCACCCCCTCCCATCCCCCCCCCCCCCCCCCCCCCCCCCCCCCCACTTCTTCTCAAAGGGTACTGATGTCCTTCTAATGTTACGGGCCCACACATACCAGTCACTTCTGGTTCGTCACACAGGTGCCCATAATTCAACTGTGAACCTTAACAGTGAGAACAGACACTCTATGAAGCCTGGGGATCATTACAACCAGCCCTGATTTTGTCTAAATTCCCACCTTGATTGCTTCCAGCAAGGATCTTGGATACCATTTAAGAATGGGAACCTTGGCTTATTGAACCTGGCCTCTTTCCCAGTTTGTATGACTTAACCATTCACTCTGAGCGTAGTTGCTGTACAAAGCTATATCTGGCCCCAATAGTGATATATTACATTGGAGATCCATCATAGGGACGGGGTCCATCAGTGGTGAAGCACTGGGGAAATTCCCAATGGGTTTAAAACCGCCTCCACTATAACCTCCTTCCCAGTTTAATGACACTACACGGGGAGTCCACACGGAATAATAGAATGTAGTTTTATTTACAACACAATATAAGCCCAGTAGATTCCAACCAAGTTCCTTTTCTGGTTGGTGACTTACTGGCCGTCCTTTTATACAGAGGTTAATAGATATTCCCCGCACCTCGTGGGAGAGCTCGTACTCCGCTAAAACCACAGGGAATAAAATCATTCCCACCCTGTGGGCCCTGTTCGGGCTAATGCATCCAGCATGCCTCAAGTGCTGCTCCTAGATCACACTGGCCCCACAGGGCAGGTACCCCAGTAGCTGTGGCACTGATCTGAATACTTGTCCCTAATATTTAGACGTCATTAAGGACATGGCCAGGCTAAGGTCATAATTGTGCTGTCAGAATTTCTAAATGCAGAATATTGGCCAGGCGACCCATTATTTTATCATGTGCTTTAACAATTTAAGCATTTATAACGTTCCAAAACTCTAATAATAGGAACTTAAGAGATTGATTGGCCAAGTCGCATGTCATTTTGTGAACTCTCATCTCCAAACTGATCTCTCCATAGCATCCATAGAATCCCTCTAATGCAGTAGGAGGCCATTCAGCCCATCGAGACTACACCCACCCTCTGAAAGATCACCATACCGAGGCCCACTCCACCACCATATTCCTATGACCTCAACTAACCTGCACATTTTTGGACACTAAGGCAATTTTAGCATGGCCAATCCACTTAACCTGCCCAGCTTTGGACTCGTGTTGCACTCCAATAAGAAGCGCAGATTTCCATTTAATGGGTTGACAGTGTTGAGGAGAATCAGTCTGAGAATATATTTCATTGCTCCACTGTCAATAGTGACAGATACTGAGTGTAACAGTGAATATTTTCAATTCTGGAGAGAGGATGTGACCTCCTTCCCCAATTCTGGTGTCAATGTTCGATTCGTTGCCCTCTCTGGAGATTAGGGAAATGATAAAAGTTCTATCTATTTTATGGTGAGCAGGATAGATTTAATTTTAGTACCAGACACAGTCATAGTGATTTTGTGTCAAGTGTTCTCCATCAGCGAGAACGGCAACACAGGCGCAAAATACCGCAAGAATCGGGAAAAGAGATTCTCGCCGGGGAAATCTTGTGCCCCAATTTTCCTCACCCCTCACCAGTTACTTCTGGGCGGGAACCTCATTTTAATGAATTTCACGAAATGTAACTGTGACTAAAGGGCTTCCTTGCCATATGTTCCCACCTCACTAAATATTCATAGCTCACCAACGTGACGTCACATCGGCGAGGTTCACGAGCTATTTAAGAATGTGCAGCAGTCGATGGGAACCCATCAGAGGCACCAAGGTGTGTATTGTCTCCGAGTGCGGTGGGGGGGGGCATAGGTTGGCTCTACCAAGTTGGCAGTGCCAACCTGACAGTGCCAGCTTCTTCCAACCTGTGTCGGGGGCAGTGATAGGAACAGGCCCTCTGGGGAGCCCAATGGGGGGGGGGGCGTTATATGTTGTGGGGTGGAGGAGAGCACTGAGAACTTTGAAAGGGAGACTTGGCAGTGAGGGGAAGTGCCGGCGATACTGCCATGGTAGATGTAGGGGACGGGTAGGGTGGGACTAGCCTGATAATTGGATCACTGTGTGGTGGGGGGGAAGCTCCCAATAATTGCACAGTGGTGGGGGTGGGTAGAGCCCCCAGTTGTTCTTTTGGTGGGGGGGGGGGGGGGGGGTACTTTAACGTCAGTGCTGATGGGGATGCCCTTTAAAGATGAAATGAAATGAAATTAAAATCGCTTATTGTCACGAGTAGACTTCAATGAAGTTACTGTGAAAAGCCCCTAGTCGCCACATTCCAGCGCCTGTCCGGGGAGGCTGTTACGGGAATCAAACCGTGCTGCTGGCCTACTTGGTCTGCTTTCAAAGCCAGCGATTTAGCCCAGTGTGCTAAACAGCCCCTACCACAATGATGAGGAGTCCCGTCGAGGTGGGGAACAGATTGCTTTAATCCAAAGTAAAATAAGACAGCAAAGCGGCGGGGAGACCAACTAGTCACAGCCGGGACCATGCGAAGATACCGGTTCAGTTCCGGGCCAGCTTTTGCCTGGAGAAATTACCGAGTCCCGCTATTGGGCCTCTGCCCCTCAGCGGGGGAAGCTCGTATTCCACAAGCCCCATGGGGAGATCAATCGGATCGTCCCCATGGGGCCACAAAAACCCCGACCTCTGTGGTAGCAGCCTTGTCAGCTCTATCAGGCCCCACCTCGCCAGACTGATGACACAAACCACGCCCCCTCCCCCACCTATTTTTATCAGAATGACTCAGGATCTGGTCTAAAGACTCGGCAGTGCAGCTGGAGAGATAGGCAACGGTTTTCCGTCAGAGTCTGACAGTCTTGGCAAATTATGCGCAAAGGTCCGCCCAGTGGCTAAAATGCACGGATATTGGAGATTAGCTTTCCTGTTTTTTTCCCATGTCTGCGCGTCAATGCGAAATGAAGATTGGGTGAAGGCTTTGATTATATTGTTTGTGCTGACGTAGCACTAACATTCTGAGTGGAGACAGTAAGATAGATATCTGCTTGTGAATGTGAAGGTTACCCATAGACACTTTTAATTGCAACATTTACACAACTTAATCCATCTCTTCTAATGGTGTATCGTCCCTAATGCAGACAAATCACAGCACTGACACCAGTGAATAGAAAGATGTTGAGGTTTTATGCACCTCTTTCACGGAATTTCTTTCCTCTTGAATCCTGGAGCACATTCCATGCAGTACATTAAGGCCGGGTTCTCTGGCCATTGGGATTTTCTTTTCCCGCTGGCAGTGTACTCCCCGCCCTCGGGGTTTCCCAGCAGCATGGTGTGGCTTCAATGGGAAACCCCATTGACAAGCAGCGGGAAGAGAGAATCCTGACTGCCGGCGAATGGTGTGCTGCTGGGAAACACATGACTGGGGGACCAGAGAATCAAGCCCAAGATATTTTTAGGATTAAGGACAGGTCATTAGGCTCTCGTCGATGTAGTTAAAGAAAATTTCTAGGAAGAAAGAGCATAAGTGATTTTAAATACTGATTTAAGGCAAGGGTAGGTTAGACATCAGAGATTATAATTGATTGATTGATTGATTGATTGATTGATTGATTGATTGATTGATTGATTGATTGATTGATTGATTGACATTAGCCTCACAGCGCAAGGACCCAGGTTTGATTCCGACCTCGGGTGATTGTCGATGTGGACTTTGCACATTCTCTCTGTGTCTGCGTGGGTTTCCTCCGGGTGCTCCTGTTTCCACCCACAGTTCTGTACAGCCTGTACAGGGTGATTTTTTCTCTCTCGAATGGTCGGTGCAGACGTGATGGGCTGAATGGCCTCTTTCTGCGCTGTAGGGATTTTATACATTTATACATTAATAGATTACCCCTTTCCTCTTGCAAAGCTATTCTTCTCCCATACAAATATTTAATTATATCGACCTCGTACCCCAGCAAATATTAAACCTATACATAACTTCAAGAATATTCAACAGATGATATTGACTCTTGGATAGTGTTAACTTTTTTTTGGAAATCTTAAAACCCAGGTATTACTAAAAGAATGAAGCCACAGGTTCATTGTTAAAAATGTTAGAATTTAACTTCACAAAAGTCCAAGAACATAAATACTAATAACTACATTCTTTCTTAAATAATCAGTTATGTTGAAGATATTAAAAGTAAATGAACACAGTTACTTGTACTCTAAGCCAAATTTATTAACTCAAATTTCCTTCCACAACAATTTGACTTAGACCCCCAAAAGCTCAAGTCAGATACCTGTCAATGAACCCCTGGTCTCAGTATGATTTCAAAGATTTGTAGATATCTTGAGCCATCCGCTTACTTCTGGCAAGGTTGTCCATTCAAATTTCCTCCAACCATCCCATGATTGCAGACTCCCCATTGAACACAGACATCACACAAGTGTTGCTAGTGTCTTAAGCATAGCTACCTTGGGTCAGAACTTCCATGGTTCTAGTGCTGTTTAACTCTGGAGTCTTCTAGGAATTCTCTCCCACAACGTAGCTATACCCAGAAATTCAACTCACTGTCAGTAGATTCATTCAGTCATCTAGGGTCTTAAACCCTTCCAGTCAGCACACATGCTTTCAACAGAATCCTGCTTGAAAGAGATGCCACCTGCAGTCAGCTTGTTCTAAAATAAACTACTTGTAAACAGAACCACATCTAGGAATCTATTCCCCCTGTAACTAACTCTTTGTTGACTCTTGTTTAAATCCCAGGCAATTTGGTCGCATGATCTGTTACTGGCAGCAAGTTGTCTTTTACGGGCAATCACCTTGAAGAGAAACTTAGGTCTTAAAGGGACAACAACCCAACATAAAATATAGGTTACCCCAAAATGCATGGACCATCTGATGGAACCATCAATTCACCAGACACGTGTTTCCGATGTGAATCTAGGCTTTAATCGACTTACTTCAGAGCCAGCCTGTTACCTGTCGATGAAATCATAGTGAACTCAGGCTGACTCTGGACAAGGGTATTTACACAGCTGCACTAGGGGGAGGAGTCGAGGGCGGAGCCAAGGGTGGAGCCCAGTACAAGTTCCTGAGTGCTCCCAGCGCTACTCCCCCAGTGGTAGGATAGCACTACTGCGCTTACAAAGACAGTGTGAATTAACATATATGCATCTATATTACATTCACCACACCATCACAATAGGGAAATAATTTTGAAATCCAATTGGATGGAATCAGTGGGGATGGAGCAAGAGAATGTGAAGGGATGTGGTTTTAACTCATTTGGGATGAACGGGTTAATTCCTCATTCATAATTGCCTTATGGTCAGCAAAAGAGGAAAAAAAGGCAGTCCAAAATCTGAAATCACCTAGAGCCCAGCACATTAGCAACTCTCAGAAGTGTGCCATGATTGACGTTTCTGTGAACGAATTTTAAAAAACAAGCATTTACATTTCATTCCTATTTAAATGTATCCTGTTGCAAGAGGTGATGGAGAAAGGAGTGACCCTTTTTGGGTCAGAAGGGTGCCCTTCGGTAGAATGGTAGCCAACCAGCTGGAAGTAGCAGGAAGAAAGTGGAATAATGTCCTGAGAGCAGGTGAGGAAGAAATGTCTTGGTCGCCAAAAGATGTCTGTGGTCAGTTAGCTCAAGAGTTTCTTCATTCTGCAACGTTACCGTATCCATCTCCTTTGCTTGTTTTCCCAGTGTGGCATTTTTGAAATCCCACGTAAGATTCTGCCAAAATGGACTCCTGAATTCTTTCACACAAAACTGTAAATAACATTATGCATATAGACAAAGGTGTATTTTATAGCTGGCAATAAAGATACCAGTCAGGAATCGCAACATTGTCAGTTTCTGCATCTCTCTTCCATCATTGAGGCCTTCTGGGTTTTCCCTTGCATGACCAACTTGCTCCTTCCCTTGTCCACGTTTAGAGGACCACAGTTGCAACCTCTCACAGTTCAGTCCCTCAGGATCATTGCACTTTTAAATGAATCTCAACAACACTTCATTGCATGCAACCTTAGTTAAAACGGCGCCTCTTTTTAAAAATAAATTTAGAGTACCCAATTCTTTTTTTCCCAATTAAGGGGCAATTTAGCGTGGCCAATCCACCTACCCTGCACATCTTTGGATTGTGGGGGTGAGACCCACGCAGACACGGGGAGAATATGCAAACTCCTCACGGACAGTGACCCAGGGCCCGGATCGAACCCGAGTCCCCGGCGGCTTAGGCAGCAGTGCGAACCAGTGCGCCACCGTGCTACCCCAGAACATCACCTCCAATGGACTGAACTGATCTCTCCACACATCTTCTCTGCTGAGTAGCACTACACTCCGTATTCTTCACCCGATGTCTGTGTCTATGTATTTACATTGTGTATTTATCGTATGTTCGATGTTTTTTCATATATGGAATAATCTGCCTGGACTGTACGCAGAGCAATACTTTTCACTGTACCTCAGTACACGGTGACAATAAATCAAATCCAATCCAATCCAAGAAAGAATACACAGCCCCTCTGGCAAGCGGTCACATATTTTTCAAACGCACAGCCATGTGTTTGCGACCATGCTAATGTGTTTGTCCCGTGCCCGTGAAATCTGGTGAGGAACAAACACCAAGCAGACAGCCAACATAAGCTAACAGCCTGCTACTTGTTCACAGCCTCACATTAGATGACTGTTTGGCCCACTTCTGGAAGAGATACCGTCTTTTTCCCTTCAGGAGTGACATCAGCTCTTCACAGGGCATAGCTTGCAACTGGTACATTCAGGAAAATGGATAGCTATTTAGCTTGGATAGCTAAGCAGGTCCGTGCTGTGCAACTGCTTGGGTTCTATCCTTCTGCCTCTGGAACCAGCGGATCGGGGGACGCAGCCGGTGGGATGCTCATCGCTTCTGTTTTAACAGAACGGTGGGCATGAGTAAACATACACTGTTCTTTCATCTCTTTGATAAGCGTTTGTGCCCAGCCCGGATTCTCAAATTGAAAGTGGGGTTTCCCTGCCAATTACAATAATAACAACTTGCATTTGTACAGCGCCTGTGAAGTAGCAAAACAGCCCAAAATCCCACATGAAATAAAACTGGAGAATCTCAAGCATCTTCATAATGGCTGTGGATGAACAGTCCCAAACGATCCATAGTTTGGTAGAAATTTTCACACAAATTGGTATTTCTCAGTGAAAGACTGTACAAATAAACTGTATGCTACCACAAGTTGAAAAATTCACTCTGGGGAAGTATGAGGCCCTGTTCTGAAGCATAACAGAATGCACATTCACCAGAGAATAGAGGACGGTTCATGATGCTTAAGCTGTTATACACCTGAAATAATAGTTCTGGGTATCTGAAAATAGAACCATAAAAATTATACTGCACAAGAAGGGGGCCATTTGGCCCATCGTTCATGCTGATCCAAAGTGTTGCGCGTTGTGTTCTCTCTTTAATTGGCTCTGTGTATGGCGGTTAATATGGTTGCCTTCCTTAATTCTAATTATGTTTGCTCAAGAATCACCAGGTATCTTTCGATACCGCCACAAGGTTCAAAACCGAATACTGATCAAAGACTTGATACACCAGTTAGTAAGTTCGAAATCAATGCACATTTATTTACACACACAGTCAATTATTCTCATGCACAAACTCTACCAACTAAACTATCACTACTACTAAAGCCTATACTTAGCTTCGGGCGCCCACTCAGTCAGAGGAACAATGGCCGTTGTCCGGTTCTGAGGCTGCTGGGGTCGAACTGGTACGGAATAGTAGCTAGGAGCGTCTATCTCGTAGCGTGCGTTGGCTTTGGACTTACTTGTTCTGGTGCAGCTGCTAGACAGGCCTCTCGTCGCTGAGAGCCAAGGCCAAGAAGAACGATTCTCTCTTGGGGGCTTCTTCTTATACACGAAGGGGGCTTCGCGCACTTTTGGGCGGTCCTTGAACTTGGTCCCAATTAATTGGACCGCATTCTGATCATTGGCATCGATTTCCTCCAATAAAGGGGTGGCTGCCCTGATTGCTGGGCGGGCCCTAGGTGGCCGTTGGCCTGCTTTGTTCTAGTCTCCTCTGGCGCCTGGGTGTCTGCTTTAGTATCGTTTACCTAAATGTTTCTCTTTTGTCCCCGGTGATGGCTCATTAGTACGGTAATGGCTTTGCAGTATCGGTCTTGTCTGGGAGCTACAGCTCCAATCAACAGACAAACCTTGCACCCGCTTGCTTTCTCAGCATTGTTCATTTTCCCTGCATTCTTTGCAAAGTGTCCATTTTGTAATCGGGCTTTTGTAAGGTGGCTACAAAAGACACCCTGGTGCCCTTTCTAATCCCATCTTCCTGCGCACGGCCCATAGCCCTGCAGTTTACAGGGACTTTAAGTGCAGATCCAGAAACTTCTTAGAGGGGTTTAGGGTCTCTGCCTCCAACACCAACTCAGGCACAGAATTTCAGACATCCACCACCCTCTGCTTAAAAAAGGTTTCCCCTCATGTCCCCTCTAATCCTTCTGCTACTTAGCTTTTAAAAACCCTGGTTTTTAAAGTCTCTGCCAAGGGACACAGGTTCCTCTGTCTCCTCTATCGCTACCTCTCACAATTCTTTCTCAATCATGTCACCCCCCTCCTCAGCCTTCTCTGCTCCAAGGAAAACCAACCCAACCCCTCCAATCTCTCCTCATAGCTACAATTCTCCAGCCCTGCCAACATTCTAGTAAATCTTCTGCACTCTCTCCCGAGCAATTACATCCTTCCTGTAATGTGGTGACCAGAATTGCGCACAATATTCCAGTAGTGGCCTTAATATTATTTTCTAATGTTACCATCTCTCACCTTGATGAACACAGAAATAAACAAACAGGTGCCTTTTGTTCTCTCACCATTTAGAGAAAATGAATATACTCAAAAATAATAAAATTCCTAATGTGGATTGAGATTATTTTCATCAAAATAGCTTCCTCAAATGAAGAATTTAATCTAAAATGCTCATTTGTACTTCTCCTTTAGATGTTGAATATTTTGCTGTTTATCTCCAAAGTGTTCTATTTCTGTTCAAGTGATTTGATCAATCAGTGAAGGATTAATTGGAGCAAGCAAACAGCACGACTTAATATACGTGGCTGAACCATTCAGGCAATGAAATTTACAGACTTTTCCCAGCCTGACCTACATTTTCATAATCTGTTTTTTCAGTTTCATCAAATTTTCAACTCAACGTGTTTTCGAGATTATTCTCCTCAATGACAGATGGCAATGGAAAATTGAGAAAAAAGATAAGTGGCAATCCAGGGTCTTCAAGCTGCCTGAAGTCCCTAATTTTCTCAATCAACATATGTGGCTGCGAACAATATTCAGATTTGAATTTAGAGTTCTGTTTTGTTCAAGGTCTTGGCAAAAAAACTAAACCCGTTCCCAATGGGTGAGGTGAAAGAGCTAAGCCATTTCGATCGATTGCAATGATTAAGAAACACCCATGTTATTAAAGGCCCATGGGTTACACCGCAACAGACGGAAGATAACATTGACCTTAGAAGCTCACCTGAAGACCCACATTTGGATAGTAACAAGGTACAAGTTGGAGAGATGGTGGAGGCAGTCAGGAATAAAGGATGTGCCGTTGATAAAACACAGGACACGAGAATAAAAGTCCTACCCTGTTGAAAGGGCCATTTTCATGTATGTTTTATATTTGAGATCCTGAAAGATCAATCATTTCAGAACACTGAAGTCAAATCAACAAGGAATGTATAATTGATTATCTTCCTGAAACTCAAATTAATTAGACCCTGGAAAACTTCAGAGATAATTCTGAGCAGACTAGTGTTAGCCAGATTACTGTCCAATTTAACAGAGTAACCACTTCATAATATTCAAGATTAAGGAGGCGAAGGAACTTGTTTTAAAGTTGATAAGAACACACAAAGGCATGTTTGAAAAGCCAGTATTTTTTTTTTGGAAATGTTTTTTATTGAGTTTTCATATTTTATATCCAACAAATTACAAATTATTAGAAAAAAAACACGCAAAAATTAACATGTATATTTACAGGTAAGCATCTTCATAATAACAACTGTGGCCGTCCCCTTTAACCGGCATACATATTTTACATTCCCCAATATGGCCGAGGCACATGTTTATAGGCATTTATTTACAATTTGGTTTTGGGCCTTAGCTTGCCATCAGACTGTCGCTTGCGGCTTTGTCTTTCCTTTTTTTTTGGAATAATTTTTATTCAAGTTTTCAACAACAAATTTTATCACAACAGAGAAAAACAGTAACCCCTCCCCTCCAATACAAAAACAAGAAATTAACAAGAAAGAGAAATAAGCGTAAAACCATGAGAACAAACCCCCATAACGAACCCGTAGCCCTCCCCCCGGCTACCTTCCCCCGATTCCCGTCCATTTTCCCCTGATTCTTGGCCAACCGACTATTCTTCCTCTTGTTCGTTGGCCACAAACAGGTCCCGGAACAATTGCATGAGTGACTCCCATGTTCTGTGGAAGCCGTCGACTGACCCTCGGATGGCGAATTTGATTTTCTCCATTTAGAGAGATTCCGAGAGCTCTGGGTGGTGCTGCTGACTGCCAGCCAAACAGGATTCTACGGCGGGTGATCAGGGAGGCAAAGGCAAGGGCGTCCGCCCTCCTCCCCAGGAATAGATCTGGCTGGTCTGAAACCCCGAAGACCGCCACTATCGGGCATGGCTCCACCCTCACCCCCACCACTTTGGACATAGCCTCGAAGAAGGCTGTCCAGTACCCCACAAGTCTGGGCAAGACCAGAACATGTGGGTGTGGTTGGCCGGGCCTCTTTGGCACCGTTCACATTTGTCCTCCACCTCCGGGAAGAACCTACTCATACGGTTTCTTGTTAAGTGGGCTCTACGTACCACTTTTAGCTGCGTCAGGCTGAGCCTTGCACACGTGGCGATGGAGTTGACCCTATGCAGTGCTTCGCTCCAGAGTCCCCACCCTATCTCAGTCCCCAGGTCATCCTCCCATTTCCTTCTTGTTGCGTCCAATACGGCGTCGTCCCTTTCTACCAGTCGGTCATACATGTCGCTACAGTTCCCTTTCTCTAGGATACTTGCGTCCAGTAGGTCTTCCAGTAGTGTCTGTCGTGGCGGTTGTGGGTACGCCCTTGTCTCCTTTCGTGAGACGTTTTTGAGCTGCAGATACCTGCAGCTGGCTAGCCAAAATTTCTCTGTCAGTTCGTCCAGTGTTGCGATTCTGCCGTCCGTGTATAGGTCCCTGACTGTCAGTGTCCCTCCGTCCTGCCTCCACCTTTTGAAGGTGGCGTCAGTCAGTGCTGGTGTGAACCTATGGTTGTTGCAGATGGGAGCCTTGTCCGACATTTTGGTCAGGCCAAATTGCTGCCGCAGTTGGTTCAAGGATTGGAGGGTGGCTGTCACCACTGGGCTGCTGGAGTGTTTTTTGGGTGGGGATGGGAAGTGCTGCCGTGGCGAGGGCCCGGAGGGAGGTCCCCATGCAGGAGGCCTCCTCCGCACACACCCAGTCGGCCTCTGGCTCCTGGATCCATCCCCTTACGAAAAGCCAGTATTAATGTTGGCTTAAGATTATTATGGTTAGAGGTGTTACAGCCAACGTGTTTGACCTTTCTCAGGCAAAGTATTTGACGGTCTGGTATTTAAGGCACTGTGCCTAGATTGATAGAAATCATATGCGTATGTTAAGGAGATGCCCAACCACAGTCAACTTCTAGGAAGATGCCTTTGAAACCCTGGAGAGTATACTGAAGCGCACATGACCACAAATTGCTGGAGTGGTAATTACTGGAAAAGTGCCACTGCACAGCAAGCCTATAAATCATAACAACTGCTTTACTGGCATTAGCTCAAGCTTCAATATATATTGCAAAAGAGGAAAGTAATGCAGTTGCCTGCCACATCCAAAAGAATGGGAAAGTGTTCTGATTTTTGGATAAAAAGGTGGCACGGTTGCGAGGAAGCCGCTTATAAAAATTTCCCTTTTTTAAAATGAATGGTCCCACGAGAGAGAACATTTGCCTCCTGCAATTGCTGCCAGTTCTTAAAAGAGCGTTTAGCTCTTTCCAATTAGTTATTCTTGATTGGCATCTTCATTCCGTGCAAAATGGGTATTTGTAGGGCCTTTTTTCATATCCATGATATCAGCATGACATTAATTTCAATGACGTGGAAGTGGAGTGACTGACATCCACTGGTCTCATTTGTGGGGTTTCCTGTGGAGCACATCCGCTATCACGCATTGATATGAATGTCTCTGGTCTGTGACAACATCAAACTACCTCTTATTAACTTGGTTCCCCCGCCACCACCCACACCCGCCTCCCAAGAGTGACTATTGTTTATAGATAGGTAGGAATGGAAATAAACAAGAAAACTGAAACTGAAGATAATGTAAGCTTTTCAAAGTTTTTCTTCGCACTTACTGGCCCCTGTTTCCAGAATTATCTGGGTGTTTGAGGCCATTAAACCTTTTTTTTTTATTAGCATAAGCCACGTGTTTAAGACAATGTAATTCCATCTGCAGCCAGGATGAATCCTATAATATGGGATGAATCCTATAATATGGGGTCAATGCTATAATTTATTTGAGAAGAAACTAGGGTGTGCAGGTTGGCTGCTGAAATAGGGGACAGGACTTTCCAATTCACCGAACAAGCACGTCTTTCGGGACTTGTGGGAGGAAACCAGAGCACCCGGAGGAAACCCACGCAGACACGGGGCGAACGTGCAAACACCGCACGGACAGTAACCCAAGCTGGGAATCGAACCTGGAACCCTGGTGCTGTGAAGCAACAGTGCTAACCACTGTGCTCCTGTGCTGCCCATGGTAATGTAGGGTCGCCGTCTTCCTCTGAAACCTGGAACAAGATTGCACATTTCAAGCTTGCGATCTGTGATTGTTTTAGTGTGCTAAGTCTCTCTTTTTTTAATATAAATTTAGAGTACCCAATTATTTTTTCCCAATTAAGGGGCAATTCAGCATAGCCAATTCACCTATCTGGCACAACTTTGGGTTGTGGGGGCGAAACCCACGCAAATGCGGGGAAAATGTGCAAACTCCACACAGACAGTGATTGATAGAAATCATATGCATATGTTAAGGAGATGCCCAACCACAGGCAACTTCGAGGACAGTAACCCAGAGCCGGGATCGAACCTGGGACCTCAGCGCCGTGAGGCAGCAGGCTAACCACTGCGCCACCGTGCTGCCCCGTCTGCATAAAAATGTGAAATTCTTTAACAATTTGCAGGCATTTAAATGCTCCATTAGGAGTCACATTTTCAGGTATACCTGTACAGTACTCAGTTATGCTTTTATTTTCGGAGGAATGTGAATTGTCTTTCGGTAAGAAAAATAAACTGTTACATCAACAGCAAGGTTAAACCTACTGGTAAATCAGTACTGATATTGGCCTCAAGGACCATAATGACATGTTGATGTCACAAAGATGCACTGGTTTTGGAGGAAGGAGGTAGTTACTGGAGTCAATGCAACTTTAATCCATCTCTGAGTGTAGTGGGGCAAGTGACAGAACAAAACCATTCGGATTTGTTGGATTTATAGGGGGATTTTATTGCCTTGTTTATGATGCTGCGAGCTGGATACAGTTATATTGTCACCTTTGCAATAAAATCTTGCAATGTTGAGATGAAGTATAACCCAGGAGTCAGATTAACATGATGAGTTAATCCTGCGTGTTTAGTAGGGGCAGTGATTTTCTTCTATATCCAGCTGGTTTCTCCAATGCAAAAAATATTTTGCTGCCAGATGATATGTTATGAATTGTTTATTCCCCAATAAGAAGTAAACACAAGACCAAACTAATTAAACAGATACAAATACCGATACAGTACCTTTCCTCCATTCGTACATTCGGGTGTTATCTGAATCCAACATCACAAATGTTTTGAAATACTTTGATTCCTTTTTTTCCCCAGAATTTCAGATGAAATGATACATGGGCTCCAAATATCATGGAGTTCCTTCTCACAGTGACTTGGGTGTGTGACCAGGAGCAATCTTAAGGCCTTTCGGTTATAAGAAGCTTTTCATATCATGTGCTTGAATTTTGAAACAATAATAGCTTCCCTATCACGATACCCTAGGATGAGTTGGCTTTTATGGGGAATGGCCGGTTCTCAATATCTGACAAATTTACAGTGATTGACAGCTTCTCTGCCATTTGCTCCAGCGAAGTATTAGAACTAGAACAAAGAAAAGTACAGCAAAGGAACAGGCCCTTCGGCCCTCCAAGCCCATGCTGCCCAACTAAACTACAATCTTCTACACTTCCTAGGTCCGTATCCCTCTATTCCCATCCGATTCATGTATTTGTCAAGATGCCCCTTAAATGTCATTATCGTCCCTGCTTCCACCACCTCCTCGGGCAACAAGTTCCAGGCACCCACTACCCTCTGTGTAAAAAATTGCCTCGTACATCTACTCTAAACCTTGCCCTTCGCACCTTAAACCTATGCCCCCTAGTAATTGACCCCCCTATCCTGGGGAAAAGCCTCTGACTATCCACTCTGTCTATGCCCCTCATAATTTTGTGGACCTTTATCAGGTCGCCCCTCAATCTCTGTCGCTCCAGTGAGAACAAACAGAGTTTATTCAACCGCTCCACATACCAGGCAACATCCTGGTAAACCTCTTCTGCACCCTCTCTAAAGCCTTCACATCCTTCTGGTAGTGTAGACCAGAATTGAACATTATACTCCAAGTGTGGTCTAACTAAGGTTCTATGACTTGCCAATTCTTATACACAATGCCCCGGCCAATGAAGGCAAGCATGCCGTATGCCTTCTTGACTACCTTCTCCACCCGTGTTGCCCCTTTCAGTGACCTGTGGACCTGTACAACTAGATCTCTCTGACTTGGTTGAATCCAGTGGTAATTTCCATGTTGAAGATATGATGGCATTTCAAATTTGCTGGGGGGTGGGGGTGGGGGGGGGGTGGGGCGGTGTCAAGGTGGTCCCCTATTTGTGGGAATCATTTGTTCCAACCGGGGATACTGGATGTCACATTTGGAGTGTAGAAAAGTGAGGGGCTGGAGAAGGTAAAGGACTTATTTTTGGAGGGGCAGTTTGCTGACTGGGAGAAGCGGAAGGAGAAAGCAGGCCTTGGAGAGGTGGATATGTTCAGGTATATTCAGATGCGCGATTGGCGGCGAGCTTCCTTGACATTCCCAGTGGTGCCACCAACCACTTTGTCGGAAAGGATTCTCTCCTGTGCAGGGTCGGAGGAGGGCAGTACGTCCAGGATATATGGTTGGATCATGGGCGAGGAGCAGGTTTCGTTGGAGGAGGTGAAGAGTAGGTGGGCAGAGGAGGTAGGTCCCATTTTGGAGGAGGAGCGTGGAGTGAGTCTCTCCGCAGGGTGAAGGCTACGCCATCCTGCGCGAGGCTAAATTTAATACAACTCAAGGTGGTGTTCAGGGCACAACTCACCAAGGCCAGGTTGAGTCGGTTTTTAGAGGGGGTTGAACATAATAATAATAATAATCTTTATTGTCACAAATAGGCTTACGTTGCGGCCGCGTTGCGGGGTCTGTGAAACTGGGAGCTTGATTTCTGGGCCTGGTGAGGGTTTTGTTTGTGGCCTTTGGGCCCAGCCAGGCAGACTTTCGCGAAGTGCCCTTTCTTCCCGCAGTCGTTGCAGATCGCGGATCGGGCCGGGCAACGCTGACGTGGGTGCTGGCCTTCCCCACAGAAATAGCATGGGGAACCCCCGGAGTGAGTGGATCGTTGCGTGGCACAGGCCTGTAGCATGGCCAAGTTTGGAGGGGATCGAGAGGGGTTCGCAAGATCCGCGGAGTACATACGGAGGTTATGGTGGGCCGTTTCGAAAGAAGAGGCGAGCGTTACCGTGCCCTGGAGATCCTTTGCCCCGTCTTCTAGGAGCCGCTGCCGGATGTACGAGGACCTGATACCGGGCACAAGGGCGTCGCGAATATGTAAGTTCCTGTGTTCTTCTGCCGTCACTGCTTTGTGGTCGCAGTTCCTCGCGAGCACATTGAGTCTTTCCACAAACTCGTCCAGCATTTCCCCGAAACACTGGCTGCAGGTTGAGAGCAAATGTCATGGAGCCTTATCCTATATACTGTTTCCTGGGGGCGTAGCCAGAGGCGGAGTCCCCCAGGGTTCCAAGCCTCTTAAAGGGGCAAGGTATTAAAGGTAAATACCGTTCATCACAGTGACCCAAGCGGGAAATGAACCTGGGACCCTGGCGCTGTGAAGCAACCGTGCTAACCACTGTGCTACCGTGCCCATAAGTGTGAGTGATGCTCAAGAGGGCCTACGAACCATAGGCACATGTTCTTGTCCTACCCCAAGTTGGTGGGTTTCTGGGGCCTTTTTTTAACATAATATTGGCAATTTTAGATGTGGGTTTAGAGCCCTGCCCATTAGTTGTGATATTTAGGGTATCGGACCAGCCGGAATTGAGGACGGGTGTGTGGTAAACCACTGTTACACCTTTATTAGGTGATGTATGGTAGGACCTGAACTACAGGTTCCCCGGAAGTCCTTACCTGCTGGCTCCGCCCAGTAGGCGGAGTATAAATATGTGTGTCTCCCATGCAGCAGCCATTTCGCCAGCTGCTGTGGGAGGCCACACATCTTAGAGCAATAAAGCCTCAGTTGTATCTAACTCTAGTCTTTGTTCAATTGATTGTGCATCAATTTATTGCTCTAAGATTTTCTAAAAATGACCTCCGTATCAAGCCAGATCGCCTGCAGCTGGATCCACAATCAAGCAACAACAAAAAGGACTTTAATCACTGGCTAGCTTGTTTCGAGGCCTATATCAACTCGGTGCCCAGAGCTATCTCGGAGGCTCAGAAGATACAGATCCTGTACTCAAAGTTGAGTTCCAACTTTTTCCCGCTGATCCAGGACGCGCCGAACTACGCTGAAGCCATGACGCTTCTCAAAGAAAACTACGCGCAAAAGACAAATATGCTCTTCGCCAGGCACGTACTTGGCACTCGCTCTCAACTCCCTGGCGAGTCCATCGAAGTCTTTTGGCGGGCCCTAATCCCACTCGTCCGGGACTATGACTGTCAAGCCATTACAGCCACTGAACATTCAAACCTCCTTATGAGGGACGCGTTCGTTACGGGGATTGGGTCGGACCTCATACTCCAAAGACTGTTAGAGGGGGCCACGCTCGATCTAGCTCAGACAAAGAAGCTAGCGCTCTCCATGACGGTGGCCTCGCGCAACATTCAGGACTACACCCCCAGCTGCGCATCTCACCTCTCCTACGCATCGTGGACCCCACAGACGGCCTCCCCAGCGGGGGCCTTACCCAGCCAATACGCCTGCGCCGCGCGCCAGCCATCGCACCCCGGGGGCCCCCGATGCTATTTTTGCGGCCAGCAGAAACACCCTCGCCAACGCTGCCCAGCCCGTGCGGCCCTTTGTAAAGCTTGCGGTATAAAGTGGCACTTCGCCGCGGTGTGCCAGGCCCGTGCAGTCGCCGCTGTCGCCCCCACCCCCCTAGTCTACACACAATGGGCGCCGCCATCTTCACCTCCCCGGACCACGCACGGCCAGTGGGCGCCGCCATCTTCCCCCCCCCCTCAGACCACGTGCGGCCCATGGGGGCCACCATTTTGTCCCCCTCAAGATCTCCCGACGTCGCCATCTTGTCTTCCGCACGGCACATGGATACCGACAGCATTTCAGGACCTGACCCCCCCGGCTCCCCATCATCCGACGTCAGAGATGACCGACCACAACTCGCCTCAGTGACAATCGACCAGTCTCGTCCGCACAACCTGGCCACAGAATCGACCAGCGTGAAAATCCAACGTGACCTCTTGCCTGCTGGACACTGGGAGCACCGGAAACTTCATCCACCCGGATACGGTAAGGCGCTTCTCCCTCGCAGTACATCCCGCCAACCAAAGAATCTCCCTGGCCTCCGGATCCCATTCCGTCGTGATCCGGGGGTACTGTATGGTCACACTCACGGTCCAGGGCGTAGAATTCAGCGGCTTCCACCTCTACGTCCTCCCTACCCTCTGCGCTGCCCTACTACTAGACCTGGACTTGCAGTGCAACCTCCAGAGCCTAACCCTGAAATTCGGCGGGCCCCTACCACCCCTCACTGCGTGCAGCCTCGCGACCCTAAAGGTCGATCCATCTTCCCTCTTCGCAAATCTAACCGCGGATTGCAAACCCGTCGCCACCAGGAGCAGACGGTACAGCACCCAGGACAGGACCTTCATCAGTTCCGAGGTCCAGCGGCTGCTTCGGGAAGGCATCATCGAGGCCAGCAACAGTCCCTGGAGAGCCCAAGTGGTAGTCGTTAAAATGGGGGAGAAAAACAGAATAGTCGTGGACTACAGCCAGACCATCAATCGGTACACGCAGCTCGACGCATACCCCCTCCCACGCATATCTGATATGGTCAATCAGATTGCGCAGTACCGGGTTCTCTCAACTGTAGACCTAAAATCCGCCTACCACCAGCTCCCCATTTGTAAATCGGACCGTCCATACACTGCCTTCGAGGCAGATGGTCGCCTCTATCACTTCCTCAGGGTTCCCTTCGGCGTCACTAACGGGGTCTCGGTCTTCCAAAGGGAGATGGACCGAATGGTCGACTGGTACGGTTTGCGAGCCACCTTCCCGTACCTAGACAACGTCACCATCTGTGGCCATGACCAGCAAGGCCACGATGCCAACCGTGCCAAATTTCTTCACACCGCCACTCTCCTAAACCTCACCTACAACAAGGAGAAGTGCGTGTTCAGCACGAGCCGATTAGCCATCCTCGGCTATGTGGTCCAAAACGGAGTTCTGGGGCCCGATCCCGACTGCATGCGCCCCCTCATGACGCTGCCCCTTCCCCACTGCCCCAAGGCCCTCAAACGCTGCCTGGGGTTCTTCTCATACGCCCAGTGGGTCCCAAACTATGCGGACAAGGCCCGCCCACTCATACAGTCCACCTGACGGCCAAAGCACAACAGGCCTTCGCCCGTATCAGAGCCGATATCGCCAAGGCCGGGATGCACGCAGTAGACGAGACACTGCCCTTTCAAGTAGAGAGCGACGCATCAGACGTCGCCCTAGCCGCCACCCTCAATCTGGCAGGCAGACCCGTGACACTCTTCTCCCGCACCCTTCATGCCTCAGAAATTCGGCACTCATCCATCGAAAAAGAGGCCCAAGCTATTGTTGAAGCTGTGGGGCATTGGAGGCATCACCTGGTCGGCAGGAGATTCACTCTCCTCACTGACCAACGGTCGGTAGCCTTCATGTTTAATAACACACAGAGGGGCAAGATCAAGAACGATAAGATCTTGAGGTGGAGGATCGAGCTCTCCACCTACAATTACGAGATTTTGTATCGCCCCGGTAAGCTCAACGAGCCCCCAGACGCCCTATCCCGAGGTACATGTGCCAGAGCACAAGTAGACCGAATCCCGACCCTTCACGACAGCCACAGGAAGTCACACGGTTGTACCATTTCATAAAGGCCCGCAACCTGCGTCGAGGAAGTCCAGACAATCACCAGGAACTGCCAGGTCTGTGCGGAGTGCAAGCCGCACTTCTACCGGCCCGACCATGTGCACCTTGTGAAGGCCTCCCACCCCTTTGAACGCATCAGCGTGGATTTCAAAGGGCCCCTCCCCTCCACCAACCCTAACACGTATTTTCTCAGTGTGGTCGATGAGTACTCCAGATTCCCCTTCGCCATCCCATGCCCCGACATGACGCCCAAGGATGAAGTGATTTTGGCATGCTCCCGGAGTCACCGAACATCAGGCCAGCATTGACATCGCCGCCGCCACTACGTCGCTCCCAGCGGAACATCAAGGCCCCGGACTGGTTAAACCTCTAACAGGCCCACTGGACTTCAAAAGACATTTTTTTTCGCTCTCAAATATTGTAAATATAAATTCATTGCTGTATATAGTTCGCCACCACCCCCGCCGGACTCAATTTTAACAGGGGGTGAATGTGGTAAAGCACTGTTACACCTTTATTAGGTGATGTATGGTAGGACCTGTACTACAGGTTCGCCGGTAGTCCCTGCCTGCTGGCTCTGCCCAGTAGGCGGAGTATAAATATGTGTGTCCCCCATGCAGCAGCCATTTCGCCAGCTGCTGTGGGAGGCCACACATCTTAGAGCAATAAAGCCTCAGTTGTATCCAACTCTAGCCTTTGTTCAATTGATCGTGCATCAGGGTGTCATTGCGAATGCCCTAGCCTTGGCCTTGTTGTTGGCCTGGCGGTGAATTCTGCTGAGTTGGAGGCAGGCGACACTGCCCATTGACACAGCATGGCTGGATGATTTGATGGAGCTTTTGTACCTTGAGAAGATTAGGTTCACAGAGAGGGGAGCGATTGACAGGTTCTACCATCGGTGGCGTCCGTTTATATTACATTTCAAGTATCTTGTCACTGTTAGCTGTTAGGGTGTTGTGGGAGGGGGTGTTCTATTGGGAAAGGGGTGGTTATGTTTGTTGGTGGGGTTTTTAAAAATACATTTGTTTGCTGTGATTGTTGACCTGTGTTTTATTGTTTGACTGTTGTCTATGTATAAAATGTTAAAGTTAAATTTTTTTTAAATCAAAATTTCTTTTTACAGGGAATGTCTAAGGAATTGGTCAAACTAACTTAGCCCTGACAGGCAGGTCATCCTTTGAAGTTAGCACCTATGGAGAGAGGTATTGTGTTTGCTTCTACCCACGGGCCATTCAAGATGAAAGGGCCAAATCAAACATTAACAGAAATAGCAGCTCACAAAAATCAGTACATTTTTTCATTAAGCATGCTTCACAAACAGAAATTGTAGGTGTTTGTTCCCAGCACAACCACCCACACAAAGACAGCATAAATAGTGAACAGAGATTAATTTAAATTTGTCAACTGTGGAGCAGCAAAACTTCACATAAATGGAGATAAATGTTCAAGTGTTACTTAAAGCAGGACAGTTCCTAGTTCTATCAGAATCTGAAACAGACTCCATCAATTGCACATTTAATATTTCTGTGCGATGGAGGAGAATTGTTTGGATATATTGCATGTCAGATAGATCACAAGTTTAATCCACATCTGGGCTTTGACACTGACAGAAAACTAAAAGACTGATGTCCCTTGGGCCCTTCTTTCACATACCAGTGCAGTCCCGTGACATCTAAGTACTGATATGAATCACCAGTTGGGATGGGAGAAATGTGATTTTTTTGTTTTGTATTCATTCTTGGGTTATCGGCATTGCTAGCTAGTCCAGCATTAATTACCTATCCCTAATTACCCTTGAGATGGTGGTGAGCCACCTTTTTGAACTGCTGCAGTCCATGTAGTGAAGGTACAATCACAGTGCAGTTAGGAAAGGAGTTCTGGGATGTTGACCCACTGACAATGAAAGAGCAGCAATATATTTCTAAGTCAGGATGGTGTATGACTTGAGGGGAACTTGAAGGATGGTAGCATTCCCATACATCTGCTGCCCTTGTCCTTTCTCAGTGATGGAGGTCACAGCTTTGGAGGGTGCTGTCGAAGGAACCTTGGTGAGTTCCAGCAGTGCATCTTATAGTTACTACACACTGCTGCCACTGTGTGCCAGCGGTGGAGGGAGTGAATGTTTAAAGTGGTGGATGGGGTGCCAATCAAGCGTGTTGCTTTGTCCTGGATGGTACTGGGTTTCTTCAGAGTTGTTGGAGCTGCACTTATCCAGGGCAAATGGAGAGTATTGCATCACGTTCCTGAATTGTGCTTTGTAGGCATGGACACGCTTTGGGGAGTTCGGAGTGAGCTCCTTGCTGCAATATTCCTCGATTCTGAGCTGTTCTTGCAGCCGCAGAATATATGTGGCTCATCCAGTTCAGTTTATGGACAATGCTCATCCCCAGGATGTTGATGGTGGGGAATTTGATTATGCTGTTGAATGTCATGGGGAGGCGGTTAGACTCTCTCTTATTAGAGATGGTAATTACCTGCAATTATATGGTGCAAATGGTACTCGCCCAAGCCTGAATGTTGTCTTGGTTTTTCAGTATGTGGCATAGACTGCATCATTATCCTAGGAGGCTGCATAATGAGGTCTGGAATCAAATAGTCTTGGCAGACCCAAACTTAATGAGTGAACATCGGTACAACACCCTCAGTACTCAACACCGACAACTGCCAATCTCCAGACGCAATTCTGCAACTCATCTGCTTAAATCTGGATCACAACATCTTCACCTTTGATAAAAAGTTCTTCATCCAGACACACGGAACAGACATGGGGACAAATTTGCACCTCAATATGCCAACATTTTCATGCACAAGTTTGAACAAGACCGCCTCACCACACAGGACCTTCAACCGACGTTATACACCAGATACATCAATGACATTTTTTTCTTTTGGACCCACGGTGAAGAATCACTGAAACGACTACACGATGACATCAATAAGTTCCATCCCACCATCAGACACACCATAGACTACTCTCCAGAATCAGATGCATTCTTGGACACACTCATCTCCATCAAGGACGGTCACCTCAGCTACTTCGCTTTACCACAAGCCCACGGATAACCTCATGATGCGCCACTTCTCCAGCTTCCACCCTAAACACATTAAAGAAGCCATCCCCTAAGGACAAGCCCTCTGTATACACAGGATCTGCTCAGACGAGGAGGAGCATAACAGACATCTACAGACGCTGAAAGATGCCCTTGTACGAACAGGATATGGCATTCGACTCATCAATCGACAGTTCCAACGTGCCACAGGAAAGATCTGCACAGACCTCCTCAGAAGACAAACATGGGACACAACCAACAGAGAACCTTTCGTCGTCCAGTACTTCCCCGGAGCGGGGAAACTACGATATCTTCTTTTCAGCTTTCAACACATAATGGATGAAGTCAAACATCTTGCCAGGGTCATCTCCACACCCCCACTACTTGCCTTAAAACAACCGCGCAACCTCAAACAAACCATTGTTTGCAGCAAACTACCCAGCCTTCAGAACAGTGACCACGACACCACACAACCCTGCCATGGCAATCTCTGCAAGACCTGCCAAATCATCGACATGTGTTCCACCATTACACGTGAGAACACCACCCACCAGGTACGCAGTACATACTCGTGCAACTCGGCCAACGTTGTCTATCTCATACGCTGCAGGAAAGGATGTCCCGAAGCGTGGTACATTGCGAGACCATGCAGATGCTGCGACAACGGATGAGCGGACATCGCGTGACAATCGCCAGGCAGGAATGTTCCCTTCCAGTCGGGGAACACTTCAGCAGTCAAAGGCATTCAGCCTCTGATCTTCGGGTAAGCGTTCTCCAAGGCGGCTTTCAGGATGCGTGACAACGCAGAATCGCCGAGCAGAAACTTATACAGGTAGCCAAGTTCCGCACACATGAGTACGGCCTCAACCGGGACCTTAGATTCATGTTGCATTACATTCACCCCTCACCATCTGGCCTGGGCTTGCGAAATCCTACCAACTGTCCTGGCTTGAGACAATTCACACCTCTTTAAACTGTCTCCAGTTGCTCCCTCTGGACCTGGAGGCTTAATTACCAGCAAAGACTCGCATTCGAAGTACTGTCTTGCATCTTTGACTTTGTCTATATATATGTTTCTGGAACGCACCTCTTCATTCACCTGAGGAAGGAGCAGTGCTGCGAAACCTAGTGATTCGAAACAAACCTGTTGAACTTTAACCTAGTGTTGTAAGACTTCTTACTTATCTCTTTATGTCATTGGTGGTTAGAAATCTGTCAATCTCTGCTTTAACCATGCTCACTGACTGAGCTTCTGGAGCTCTCTGGGGTAGAGAATTCCAAAGATTTACAATCCTCTGAATAAAAGGATTTCTCCTCAACACATTCTAAATGGCTTTCCCATTATTTTGAATTTGTATCCCTTGATTCCAAACTCTCTAACCAGGGAGGAATCTAACCTGCATCCACCCTGTCTATCCTTTGAAGTATTTTGTAGGTTTCCCTGAGATCATCTCTCATTCTTCGAAACTCCGGTCAATATAGGCCCAGTCTCTCCAATCTCTCTTCATTGGACAGTTCATAGAATCCATATAGAATCCATAGAAACCCTACATTGCTGAAGGAGGCCATTCGGCCCATCGACTCTGCACCAACTCTCCAAAAGAACACACTGCCTAGGGCCACCCCCCCCCCCCCCCCCCCACCCTGTAACCCCACCTAATCTGCACATCTTCGGACACCAGGGGACAATTTAACATGGCCAATCCACCTAACCTGTACAGCTTTGAACCGTGGGAGGAAACCGGAGCACCCGGACACGGGGAGTGTGCAAACTTCACACCGACAGAAGATTGAGAGGAGATGTGATGGAAGGGTCTGGACAGAGTAGGAATTGCTTCCGTTGGCAGAAGAATGGAGAATCAGAGTGTGCTGATTTAAGGTGATTGGCCGAGAAACAATGGCAACACTAGGAAAAACATTTTTACACAGTGTGGTTGGACCTGGTGAGTTGTTCTTGAGGAGACCTGGGATGGGCACAATGGACGAAATGGCCTCCTGTGTGATAATAATAATCTTTATTATCACTAGTAGGGTTACATTAATACTGCAATGAAGTTACTGTGAAAAGCCCTTAGTCGCCACATTCTGGTGCCTGTTTGGGTACACAGAGGGAGAATTCAGAACGTCCAAATGATCTAATAGCACGTTGTTCGGGACTTGTGGGAGGAAACCGGAGCACCCGGAGGGAACCCACGCAGACACAGGGAGAACGTGTAGACTTCACTCAGATAGTGACCCAAGCAAGGAATCAAACCTGGGACCCTGGAGCTGTGAAGCAAAGTGCTACCCACTGTGCTATTGTGCTGCCTATTCTATTATTAGCCTTCATCTGGAGAGGGCTAGATTACAAAGCTGTGCTAGAATTTCACAGAGGTCTGGTATTCAAAATCATGAGGGGCCTAGACATTGTTTCATAGAATTTACAGTGCAGAAAGAGGCCATTCGGCCCATTGAGTCTGCACCAGCTCTTGGAAAGAGCACCCTACCCAAGCCCATACCTCCATCCTATCCCCATAACCCAGTAACCCCAGTAACTAACACTAAGGGCAATTTGGACCCTAAGGGCAATTTAGCCTGGCCAATTCACCTAACCTGCACATCTTTGGACTGTGGGAGGAAACCAGAGCACCCGGAGGAAACCGACACACACACGGGGAGGATGTACAGACTCCACACAGACAGTGACCCAAGCCGGGATTCGAACCTGGGACCCTGGAGCTGTGAAGCATTTGTGCTATCCACAATGCTACCGTGCTGCCCTTGTAGATGTGAAAGAAATTGTTCTCCTTGGGTTGCTGGAAGGATTGAGAATAGAGGGCAGAGATTTAAGGTAATTGGCTGGGGGGGGGGGGGGGGGTATGAGTTAAACCCATTTTTACACAGCGACAGGGGGAAGGGGAGGATCTGGAATGTACTGGCTGAGGTTCAATCGTGGTTTTCGAAATGACATTGGATCATTCTCTGAAAATTTACCAGGGCTGGGGGTGGGTGCTGAACTGCAGAGAGCCAGTATGGACATGGTCGGCCAAATAGCCTCCTCCTGCCTTGTAACAATTCTATGGGTAGCCTTGCTTTAATGGCCTACCACCCAAACTACTAAAAAAAAGCCTTTATTGCACCACAGACAATAATCAATCAGGACAATGGCAGTCAGCCGTACCGCACTCAGGGGGGGGGGGGGGGGGGGATTGGCGTACATACTGGGCACAAAATGTATCCACAACATTTGATTCAGGTTATTTATATCGGGCCAAATTTAAGAAGTGACTAGAAGTTCCCCCCACCCGAAATTCGGAAACCTGATCGGGACGAGTCAGTACATTGAGTTGTGAGTGATGAGGTTCGGGGCACATGACCCACAAACAATATCACAATATCAATTCTGTCAAACCTCAACTCTGCTCCCGCTCTTCCCAGAAGTTGCCAGACCCGCCGAGCTTTTGCAGCATTTTGTGATTTGGTCTGAAATGACTGGAAGGGGCGGTTTGGATTTGTTTCCTCCGCACGGCCCCTTAAGCCCCAGAACCCCCTTCATCGGTTTACAGAACCCCCTCCCCGCACTCTCGGGGGGGGGGGGGGGGGGGTTAGTGTGCCATCTTTTGTGGTGTGTTGCGGGCAATGGTAATTGTGCAAGACGGGAGGGAGATGTGGGTTGGGTCTCTGTTTACGAGCTCGATGCGTCACTGCAGGGTTGACACTGACAATGACATTGACACTGAAACTGATACAAGCGCCGCCTCCGATACAGTAAAAGCAGCAGCAACTCCTGCATACGCAATTTAAATCCGCCTGACACGCAGCCACTCACTGTGGCCTTGACTCGGAGTAAATGGAAGGCAGAAACAGTACCTGAATTTAAAAAAATAATAATTAGTGACCGCTCGCTTCTCCAGAACCTGGAGTCTATCCGCCTGGCTGTGAGATAAACTTTCATACAGAGAGGGCAGTCCTTGAATTAACCGCTGCCAAACTCCAACCAAAAAAATGGTAAGCTGCTTCACAACAAACTTGCCACTTTTTTTAGTGATTAATGCATGATTGAGAATCACGTCGATGCCCCGCTCTGTTTTGGATAACATTGATTGCTGTTGGCGAATTGGCGAAGCTGTCCCTAAGTGTAATAGCTACATGTAGCTCCCCTTTTGTCCGTGTCAATTGTTACTGTTTTAGAACGCTATTGACTTCTTTGATGTACAATCGGCGTCTCGGCCGTTGGGAGCGACAATATTGTTCAAGAGTTTCATTTTGTAACTCCCCTGTTGACTTCAGTTATAAGGTGGAAAGGATAGAATGGTTTCTCCCGCATTAAATTTAGATTCCTCTGACCTATTCCATCGCCGGCCCCCCCAAACCCAGTTACAACGTCGTATATATTATTAGAACTTTCCTCTTTTAGTTATGTCCGAGCGCAGGTGTTGTCCTGACACTTAGACAAAACATTAAACATGCTCCTGATGTGAAATAGAGGAGTGCAAACAGCATGTTTCATATAGCACGGGCTTTCCCATTTAACCCAAATAAATGATTACAATATAATTGCATTAGGTCCTGCAACGCGGAACACATTACCTTACTGTCCTGCGTCCTGGCTGCCTAAGAAAATGAAACAAAATAAGAAACGTTTGGAGGCAGTCGTTTATCTCAGGCATGTACACAGGTGCGATTGAAGGTCGTGTTTTTTCCTTCAGATCCGCTACTGTGGATATTGTTCCTGTGGTACCAATGGTAAAAGCACATGGCACAACCTGGCACTGCCAACATTGCGCACGGCGTGTCAGATTACTGTGCAACTTCAAAAAAACAATACCCATTTAATTCATTGTTTGGTCACTTCATTGTATCTCCAGTTACTATGGCAATCCATGTTATTTCATCAATTTTTTTGTTGTTGTGTTGTTATGAATTAGGCGCCGGGTCCATCATAAAGTTGCATCTAATTGGATTTGCAGCCGAACCTTGTGGATTAAGGAGAGAGGAAAGCAGAGAGCGCTAGTCAGGCCAAATTCTAATTGAGACAGCACCCACAAGGAGGCGAGGGCTAGCTGGATGCAGATGTAAGAAGCGAATGTCCAACTCTGGCAGTACTTTAAAAAAACTTAAAATCGCGGTGGAAACTGAAGACCTTGGTCTGCAATTTGAACCCCTTCAGCAGGGGTTTTTTAATTTTCCGTTAGATGCTGCCAAAAGGGGGGGGGGGATATCTAACTGGGGGAAGTATGCACAGATCATAATTTACGTACTTGATGCACGTTTTTTTGTTGCATGCCCATTATTTTTGGTTGTTGAAGTGGGGAGTGGGGAGAGGGGGGGGGGGGAACATGTGCCAGTGCTGGGAGGGTCAGACTGGGCATTGCTGCTGCTGGCAGGAGGCAGCAGCGTAGCTTTGAATTTCCCGCCGGGCCGCGCGGGGGCTGTCGGGTAGCGGGGAGGCCGCGCGCGCTGGATGGTGGGTCTCGGTTGCTGCGCCTTCTCCGGTGGCGTCAAGCGGCAGCGGCGAGGGGGAACCGAGCGGCGGCACTGCACTCGAAGCTTTCCTTATGCTTTTGGGACGCCGAGTGAGTAGTTCGCGGGATGATTTGGCGGGGTGGAGATTTGATTTTAAGTGTGTGTGTGTGTGTGTGAGAGAGAGAGAGAGAGGGGAAAGTCTCTCGCTCCAAGTCTTCTTTGTCTTGAAGGGAGCGCAGCCCCGGCTCTTTGAGGCCGAAGCCAGAGAGAGACCTTGTCTCGGACAAGCGGCTCCATCCCCATCCCTCCCCTCCTGGACGGACGCGGCTGTTAAATAAATCTACCGTCCGAACCGGCGCAACGAACAAAAGAGGAAAATAAAGGTTTTTTTTTAATTTTGAAGAAGAGAGTAAGAGCCGCGGAGTTGACGATTGACAGCCGCGCGGCCCAATCAGCGACGGAGCCGGCTGCGATGGGCGGGGACTCTGCGCCAATCAGCGAGTGGGAGGGGGCGGGACTTTTCGGGCCGCCATCAAGTTTGGTCGGCCCCCCCTCCGGCGCGGCTTCCATCAAGTGTTGGTGGACCGGCGTGGCTGCTTTCTGAATGATTGGGGGTTGACAACGCGCCGGTCGTTTTTCAAGAAAACTCGCACCACGCGTTGTTGCGGGAACCCAGTTGAGTCCGCTGAGTTTTGCAGTGGCACAAGAGCCGGATTAAAGTGAAGCTGTCGACAGCTCTCCCCCCACACCCGCCTCGTTGTCCCCGGCCAGAGGCTTGTGGATCACAGTCTCATTGTTCCAACAACACGCGGTGAGGCTCCAACAAGCTGCTTCACTGTGGTCTTCCAAACCCCCACTACCCTCCTTCCCCATTGGACTTGCTTGGGATTTAAACAATCCCTTTAACTTTAAGAAAGAGTGCAGCAATTGCATTTTAATACAGAATAATCAATTAATTTAATACAGACAATGAATATTTTTGAACACTTTTTTTTCTTCCCCCACTTTTTTCTCTCCCCCCCCCCCCCCAATCTCCTACCAAAGGACACCTCTATGTTTCCCCGCTTTGCGCGAGAATTGTTGCAATGGAGCAGCACTGACCATATCAATCTTTCTCAACCTTTTTCTTCCATTTGTGGAAAGGTGAGATTGGATTTCCATACCCCCCCCCCCCCCCCCCCAATGCCATTAACGCCTCCAGGCAGTGAGTAATATTTCCAAGGCAATGAAACGTCAACGACTCGGCTTGCTCATAGGAGACGACGTGGCTCATTTTCATGTGACTCAGGCGGTGGTTTTTTTTCTCTTTAACAAAAGTTGCGGGTGATTTTCCTGTGACGCTAATGACGGGGTTGAATGACCGACTCGGATGGGTGTTCCGCGGCTGTGCTTTGCTGATCTGAACCGCATTCATTTTTTTTTAAAGTCCACCCGATTTCTTTCGAGCCCTCGCCTCAAAGGTGACCCGAAGTAGCGACCCACAATGGTCCTCGTTAATGTT